>NC_056733.1:1238855045-1238975045 GCF_019279795.1 Protopterus annectens | reverse complement strand
GTCAGCTTGCTTCAAGCCACACTGCAGTTTCAAAACTACTTACATTTACACATGAATTAATCCTTTCTGTTATATGATTAATAGAATAAAATGCATTATATACTACTTTGCTTTTAAACTAGCATTTCTCATATATTCAAATACACATTTTTCTAACATTTCCTCCCCTATTAATACTCTGTATTCTATTTTGAAGTATGCATAGTGTCATTTCATCTCCCAACTTCTTCCACTTAGGATTTTCAGCTAGGTGAGACATTCAATCTATACTTCAGAAAAAATGTCATCTGAGATCAATTTTTCAATCTCAATATCTTGATACAAAGTTTCAGTAACAGATACATCAATAAAATCTTTGATTAGTCTTTTCATGCAGGGAATTCCACAGCAAACACATGCTCCTATTAGGAGTATACCCACACAATTGGTAATCAGAATATTCATTAGGATGGAACCCCACCACCCAAATAGATTCTGGAAAAAGTCAGTCAGTGGGTTTGGGCCGGATTCAGTCATGGCTGATACTTGCTGAATTACCTCTAGGTGATTATTAATTTCATGACTGTTGTCTGGTATGTACGCACAGCATTCTTCTTTGATAAGCACGCACATACCACCTCTCGCCGCTAGGGTGAAGTCAAGAGCCATTCGATTTTGTAGCACAACAGTTCTCATTGCATTCAGTTCATCAGTCACCAGTTCTAGGGCAGAAAAAGTTGCATTACTCATTACTTCGATAAGTTTCGACAACTTCCTCAGCTCCCAGATCGATTTGACCGCTCCATATGCTGGGAATATTCCTGCCCAAGATATAACACTGTCACTTAAGTCCATATGTGTCAATTTACTTTTGACTTTCACGGTATTATGGTCTTTCCAGCCAGCTTCAATCCTTCCAACTGGATTTACAGGTTTTTCAACTGGACCTTCAGGTTTTCGGGCTGTTTCTCTCACGTTTTGTATCTTACCCAAAGGTAATTCTGCAGTATGTCTTATTGCCAGTACCAAATAACCCAAAAAACAACTGCCGGACCAATTCTCAGGTAACCATTTATATGCCTTTTTCCCAAAAATAAAATAACAGTTTTCTACTTTAGTACTAATACGCATTAGCCCTGCATGAAACATTTTCTGATCTATAACTGACAATTGTTTAAACAAAACAGGATTCTTGCGGATGTCATTCATGGTTGTTTTCAATGAGTTCAAATATGAGTCATAATTAGTATTGAAAAAGTATTGCCATTACTATTCTTAATATAACATTGGTAAGATATGGTTATATTACAATTGCTCCAGCCCACCTGGAGAGTATCATTTTTGTAAAAACATACAATTCTTTTTTGTGTGACAGGTAAAAATAAAGCTATTTTGTCCTGTGATCTCACAGTTCCTGTGTCAAAGAGTAAATTCTCCCAGGTCTCATTTATCCCCAAAGGGACAGCGGACATTATCAGTCCTCCATATGCTGTTGGTATGGCTGTACAAACCCAGCAATTTGAAATGTTCATAGTCTCTGCATATACACGCTTCATGGCTAGGTATGTGTTAAAATTTGGATGCCAGTCTATAGACGTTTCGTCACGCCTTCCCACTTTCACTTGTGTCGTTGTGTGCAGGATAAACCACAACAAGAGGAAAATTGTCACAATTACAGTCAATAAATGTATACTCAACAAAATGAGTATGCAACATCTCTGGGGTTGATATAAATTTCTATTCGCTTTGTCTTTGGCCATCTTGGTCCTGTTGTGTATCAGTCACAAAGTTTTTATCAAGTTGAAAGTTCTTTACCGGTTTGCAATGTGTCAAATGAACCCAGGACATCCTCTCGGCCACTCTGACTGCAGTAGGCGTTGCCAACAGAACCTGGTACGGTCCTTCCCACTTTGGACTCACCCAATTCTTCCTCTTCGTCACTTTCAGCCCAACCCACATCCCGGGGGCCAAGACTGCTTCTACCGGTCTGGTCTGTTCCTTATCTGAAAAAGAGTTAAACTGCAAAACAGATTTATTTGTTAACAGTTTCCTCATATAACTAGCTAATGAACTGTCAGCCTCTTGTTCTGTGGGCATGAGAGCTTTCCACTGAGGTACATAATATGCTCTCCCAAAAATCATTTCAAAGGGAGTCAAACCCTTCACATTTGGAACCGTTCTCATACTCAGCACTGCTAAAGGCAGACAGTGTATCCAATTCTTTTGGGTTTCCTCAACTAACTTCCTAAGTTTATTCTTGAGGGTACCATTGTACCTTTCCAACAGTCCTGCTGACTGTGGGTGGTAGGCACAATGGTTCTTTAAGGAGATACCAAAAAATCTCCCAAGTTGTTGAATTGTCTGGTTCACAAGATGTGTGCCGTTGTCACTATAAATCCTTTCCGGAATGCCAAATCTAGGGATTACTTCTTTTATCAGGGCTTTCGCCACTGTTGCTGCATCCAGATTTTTGGTTGGAAAAGCTTCTACCCATTTGGAAAACATATCTACAATAACTAAACAGTATTTCTTCCCTTCACACTTACTCAATTCTATGAAATCCATACAAATAGTATGGAATGGATATGGTGGTATAGGAAAACTTCCTTGCTTGGTTTTAAATGCCCCTTGTGCATGGTGCTTGTTACAAGTATGACAAGCTGCACAAAATTTTTTTGTGTAGTTTGTGCATCCATATGTTTGGAATATTCGGTTTACTAACTGTACCATCCCCCCTGTTGAGACATGGCACTGCCCATGGCTCAACAAAGCTGCATATCTAAATAAATTAGATGGCAATATCGGTTTTCTTTCTTTGGAAATGTACAGTCCATTTTCAAGAATTGCACCTCATTTTACCCATTTCTGTTTTTCTGATTTTGTAGTAAGTGTCTGCATTGTTTTTATCATGTCGAAATCTAAAATCTCAGAGGGTTGTAATTCCTCATTCAAAAGTAAAGTTTCTGAGTCTGAGGCTGCTTGCTTTGCAGCTGCATCAGCTCGTGCATTACCTTTTGAAATCTTATCCTGTTGTTTTGTATGAGCTACACATTTACAAATAGCTACTTTGGTAGGTAACTGAATAGATTCTAATAATTCCAAAATAAATTGCGCATGATTAATAGGTTTTCCACTAGATGTTATCATTCCT
The DNA here is from genome assembly GCF_019279795.1 of Protopterus annectens. Lineage (NCBI taxonomy): Eukaryota > Metazoa > Chordata > Ceratodontiformes > Protopteridae > Protopterus > Protopterus annectens. The sequence goes on along the minus strand of NC_056733.1, from coordinate 1,238,971,915 downwards.
CTATTTTTCCATTGTTGCACAAATACATGTACTGTAGAAAAAGCATACTGACTATCAGTATATATGTTTACACACTTGTCTTTTGCTAAAGTACATGCCCATGTCAAAGCTATCAATTCTGCTGCCTGTGCAGATAAGTTATGTGGTAAGGATTGGGCTTCTAAAATTTCAGTGTCTGTAACTACTGCATACCCTACCAGATTCTTTCCTGTATGACCCCTTCTGCATGAGCCGTCCACGTAATATGTCACCTCGGCATTATCCAAGGGCATATCTGTGAGATCTTGTCTAGGTAAAGCTAACTGTTCAATTTCCTGCAGGCAGCTATGCGGTGTGCCATCCACAGGAGTTGGAAGTAACGTTGATAGATTTAATGTCGTACATCGTTCAATTGTCATATGAGGTTGGCTCAGCAGTATAGTCATACATGAAAGATGTCTAGCAGGAGAAAGGTATGCCACTTTTTCTTGCAGTAAAATTATTGCAACTGCATGAGGCACTCTCAATGTGAGAGGGTGGAATAACACCACTGAGGCCGAAGCCTGTACTGCCATTGCAGCTGCAACTACTGCTTGTACACAGTGAGGCAAAGATCGCGCCACTGGGTCTAACTGTGATGAATAATAGGCTATGGGGCGTTGCTTGTCCCCATGTTGTTGCGTCAATACTGACGTCATATATCCTTGCTTGCAATCTACGGTCTGAAAGAACCATTTTTGATAATTTGGAAGTCCTAAAACTAATGAAGAAGCTATCAACTGCTTCAACCTGCAGAAAGCCGTTTCTGCTTCAGGTGTCCAGTGTAAAATATCTTGTGCTGCCATTGGTGTCTTATATATCAAGTCAGTCAGTGGAGCAGATTCCAAAGCATAATTTGGTATCCAGCTCCGACAGAAATTAGTTGTACCCAAGAAAGACATAATTTCCTTCTTGGTTGCTGGTTTGGGTGCTTGCAAAATTGCTGTTTTTCTTTCCTCGTCTAGTATTCTACCTTCATTGGATATTACATATCCTAAGTATCTAACTTGTTTTTTCCAAAGTTGTAACTTACTTTTGTTTACTTTGTGTCCTTGTGTTGCTAAAAATTTTAATAACTCTACAGTATCCTTCCTGCATTGTTGCTGGGTGGGGGCTGCTAGCAAGATGTCATCCACATAAAGTAGAATCTAACTACCTCCTGGTGGGGTAAACCCTGCCAGATTGCTAGCCATTTCTTGTGCAAATATTGTTGGTCTCTCACAATATCCCTGTGGTAGTCGAGTATATGTATACCTTTTACCCTGAAATGTAAATGCAAACCAATATTGACTATCAGGATGTATAGGTATTGAGAAGAAAGCATTGCTGATATCTACCACAGAGAAATACTTTTGTTGTGGTTTTAAATCGTTTAACAAAGTATGTGGGTCTGGCACCGTAGGTGCTCTAGGTATTACTGCATTATTTACAGCTTGTAAATCTTGTACCATCCGCCATTTCCCATTTGCTTTCTTAACAGGAAATAGGGGTGTATTACATGGTGAATCAAGAGATTCTACCAGTAGGCCTTCTTTGAGTAATGCTGCTATTATAGGCTTAATTCCTATTTCTGCATCCTTCCTCAGAGGGTATTGTCTTTTCTGTGGTCTAAATGCTGACTTCGGGGTAATTGTAACTGGTCCTGCTGTTCGAATAAGTCCTACATCTGACTTGCCTGTTGACCAAAGAGTTGTTGGAATTTCACATAAGGCCTTTTCTTCTTCTTCTAATAAAAATGCTAATCAGCTGTCCTCGCTAGATTGCAAGTGTACAGCTGGATGTGTCTGTGTCAACCAATTCAGTTTTTGTTTCTGTATCCCTTGTTCTGATAGTTCTAAATCAGTCTGTTTCTCCCATCTTGTTACTTTTTCTCCTAAGTCTGCCCATTTTACATTTTTGTTCTTTGTCAAGCTGACATGTGGTAATCGATTTGATCTATATAATGCAAGGAATTCTTGAGGTAATGAACAGCTAACTACACTGTTCCCCTCAGTATCCCAGTACAAAGTACGCAATACTAATCTAGTTGCACGATTTCTGAACAATTCTTGCTCATACTCTCTATCAGGTCCTGGTGTAGTACAGTAGTATAGAGTACAGTGTAACAAATGCTGTCGATCAGTGTCGAGGGAGGTGGCTTTACTGATGGCTACATTCATCAGTTCCTCAGTTACTGCCCCTGGACCAGTCATGACTAGGTCCTGGCTGTACCAGTAAAAATTTTCACCTTCCGATCGCACTACAAAGGTATCCATTTGTCTCTTCGCCTCCATACCTTGTACAGTTGGAACTACTGCTATGCCAAATATCTGCATAAGGTCCCTGCCCAATAGGTTTACTGGACACTTTGCAGAAACAACAATTTTACTTGGGTCATACCTGAAACAGGGTCAGTTATTGCTATATCATGGGAAAGTGGTTCCCTGTATAGCTGTCCGTTTACGGCTTTTACTAGTATATAATCAGGTGATTCGGAATGTTCTGGTAACTTGGAGGGGTGTATCAGGGTCTGTGATGCTCCTGAGTCACACAGGAATTTGACTTCCTTTCCCTCCACCAGAAGTGTAACTTCCGGTTTCGTATCTGCTAAGTAGAGCTCTAAGCTCAATAATGCTAAGTCCAAAATTTCACTTTCTTCATCCTCCATATCTACTTGCACTTCCTCTATTCCTTCTATCACATTTACATTTGTTTTTTGTTTATTAACTTTTCCTGATGATTTCTGACTTTCGCATGATGTATCTTCACTATCATATAGTCAGTCCTCATCTCCCTTATCTTCTGTAATTACCTTTTTGTTCTGCTTACAATCCCTTGCTAGATGTCCCTTTTTCCCGCACTTGAAGCATTCACCTCTCTTTTTTCTCTCTTCAAAATCTTCTGATCGTTTGTCAGACTGTTTGTTTCCCTGGGTATTCTTCTTGCCCTTTTTACCTGATTGTAACACAAATACTTCAGCTCTGTCTTCAGCAGTGAAGACTTGCGCCTTCTTTTTCTTTTTACTATTAAAATGTCTTTCAGCATGTCTAGCATATTCAAGTAAGGCTTGTAGCCTCCCTGTTCGACGGCCTATCATATGCTTCGTAATGAAGCTACTAATAGGTGCAATGCAACCTTTCAAAAATGCATTTTTTAATTGTTGTTCATACGGGGAATCATTTGTTTGGTTCTCAGGAACCGACATACCGCTATGATTATTAAAACATTCCAATAATCTAGCATAGTACCCATCTGTTGTCTCATTTTCCTGTTGTATGCATTGATTAATGCAAGTCCAGTCTGCTCTAGGTTTCCATTTCTCAGAGATTCGGTCTGTAAGACCTTTCACTCTGTTGTCTAATTCTGCATCACTATGTGGGAGTGGTTTAAGCTCTGCATTACGAGGATTCCAGGTGCCACAAATCATGTGCCAATCTGGACCTATAATTTGTCTTACTACTTTTTCTACTTCTTCCCCATTCAAGTGGTAACTCAACCTCATGCCTTGTAAATCTTCCAAAAATTTCGTAAAATTAACTTTCGGATGGGGGATTCCCTCAGTAGCTTTCCGGATATCCTCCGGTGTCCATGGTCTATATACTAAGAGTGTTGGGTTTTGCCCTTCCTGCCCTGCCTGAGGATTTGGGACCTCTATAAGTGGGCATATTTCTTCCTCACTCTCATCCTGTAGGTTTCTCTCTATTTGGTATGATTCTGCGTCCCTATGTATTTTACGTGTCCGGGACCTAGTTTCAATAGGATCTCTAACAAATGGTTGTGGTGTTGCTGAAACTTCAGGATAACGCAGAGGCAGACCAGCCTGTCCACTCGCTTCATATCCTGAAAAGGGTAAGAGAGGGGGCAAGGGAGGAGGAGGAGGAGCTGTTGCTATTACCAAGTTATTATCTTCTTTGTCTAAAAATAATGTTTTTGAGTTTTTAAGCTTCTGTTCTCTACGATTTGCTTCCTCAATCCACCTGTGTGCCTGAGGAATGCCTAATTGGCGTTGCTTTTTTTGCCTGACCTTCCGCATCGGATTTAAGTTGCTTAAGGAGTTTAACTAGTGAGGTTTTATCTAGTTTACCATCAAATTGATATTTGTTAACCCATTTCGTATAATACCTAACGTTATCGGAACGTTGCAATTGCATGTATTTTGCGTCTTCAGTTAGGGGTGGATCTCGCGATGTTTTAGTGCACTGATTTCCCATGGTACGAGAAAATGTTATGTAACCCTTTTTATCACGTGATATCAGAAGTTCAGTTCCTTTTCACAGTTTATCTAGAATAACTGCCTACCTTATTCTGTTACCTCGATCTATGACCAAATATACAGTACTTCCTTTTGTCCCTGATCTGCATAACAAATTTTGACAACAATATACTGTAACCTAGTCCCTGATCTAAAACAGAAAAAAGGCAAATCTTTCTACCTGAGCCTCCGGTATTGAGTCGTCCAATATCCGCTCTTCGGTCACAGATCAGAAAGTGGCCAGCCTCTTTAAACGACAATTCAGTCGGAGGTCTTTTCACCCAAGAAGAACCGTTTCGGTAACTTCTCATGCGCAGTATTCGACCACCGGTAGACTCTGATCTGCAGCTGTCCGAGGGAATTCTGGCTAAGAAGGACCAAACTGTTAAATAAAATTAAGAATTCAATACACAGGAGGTTCAGGTTCAAAAGTTTACTAGTGTACACCAGGAGGCAAAAAACGTACAAGTACAGAATTTTATCTAACATGAAACAGGAAGCACACAATTTTATATAGGTTTAACATTCAAGCTGTGCCCACCTTACTGACGTGTTATGTCACAGGGCATCTACATCACTTTAGCTTACAGTCCTCTATTCATAAAAACTGCTGATGCTGTATATTTTTAAAAAGTTTTCCTCTGGTAACAATACGGCCTTGCTATCCACCGGGTCAGACATAATGTCTTTCTGTAAAGTTACTTCTTCAAGGTTTCACATCAGTTCAAATACAATGGTGGATTCAATCTTTTAATACACATCTTTGTCCACTGTAACACTTTCCCACCAGCTGCATGCTATCTTAGTAACACATATACAAGGCCAAATCATCCCAGCAGGAAAGAGCAGAAGATTTTATTATTTTACACATTTAATTTCCTGACCAAGCAGATAATCACTTGTGAAAAGCATAAACATTAAAACTTGCTAAGCTAGCATCTGCCAGGGTCGAAGGTCAGCTTGCTTCAAGCCACACTGCAGTTTCAAAACTACTTACATTTACACATGAATTAATCCTTTATGTTATATGATTAATAGAATAAAATGCATTATATACTACTTTGCTTTTAAACTAGCATTTCTCATATATTCAAATACACATTTTTCTAACACTTCTGTATCCAATCCTGTGTTTGTTTTATTTAAAGAAATGCTGCTATAGCCTAGGTTGACTGTCACTTGAGCAGGTATCCATTTGATAGCTGCAGGTGATAATCAGCAAGCAGGCACCAAAAATCTTTTTTGTAAACCTTCTGATTCCTAATTGTTTCTGAACAGAATGCATACAATTGTACACATGCAATACTAATGTTAACAGACATATTACATTCTGATATGTCTACAGTTGTTTTGATTGAATATATCACATTGTTTTTAACATTGCACTCATTATGTTGATGTGTGTTCAGCCAAATATCATGCTTCCTATCTCAGAAGGTTGTCTTTCATTGTGCCTGTTGTCCACAGTAGTGACTGATATCTTTCTCCTCATTTATACAATAGCATGGTGTGTCCACTCATATACATCATTGAATGCAGACAGGAAAATATGTTTGTTGACCACTCATACATTTTTACGATGCTAATGACACGTATGTGTATATGTGTATAAGCATAGGAAATCAATCAGAAAAGAATGCTTTTGTCCTTTTTAGGAGTATGACATATAGGAACATGGCTAACTCTGTCTGTAATTGCTGTTTTTCAGTCTCTGTGTAAATTGTCATCATAACAATATTGTGTTGTGCTCAGATTTTCATGGGAGTGTTCTGTGTGATAGATATTTTGTTTTGTTTTCTGTTGTGTTTTGCAATTAATCTTAAGCATGGTATGGGAGGACTTTTGCCAGTCCAAAAATGATGGCGTGTTTTTGCAAAGCTGATGGCCGAGTCATCTGAAGAAGACAGTGATGAAGGTGATGATGATGATGAGGAGCCTGGACCAGCCCCTGCTTGATGCATCCTGCCTGCATCTCTGAGGAGACATAACAATGTCCATGATGGAGATTATTTTCATGAGGAGATCAGGGAGGGTATGACTGATGTATTACAAACACAGATGAGGGACATGTTGTGGACTTTCTTCAATGAGACGGCATGGGCTATACTGGATTCATTCAGGAAGATAGCTCATGAAATCATTAGGGATTCTGATCCACATCACCATGGCCCCTCAGGTCAGTAGATATTGTCTGTGTGATCCATTTGTGTTCTGCTGCCAACATGGTGATTGGCATTTAATTGATTGGACTGTATATGCACACTTATGCATGCATGCCATGTAGCTGTCATGCTTATATGTTATTATTATGTGCCATTTACTTTGTTTCAATGTGTGCATGACACACATTAACACATTACACTGTCCACACTCATTCAACTGTCCAGGCATTTTGGCAGTCAGCCTGTTGATAGTGCTGCAACAGGCAGCCTGTAAGCATGTCTCTTACTGGGATGACTTACAAACAACATATGTTGTCCATAGACCAACACTAACAGTATCATATGCCTTGGATGCCTCTTTTGCCATATCAGTTATGTGCAGCATAGAGACTTTGCATTCTATATTGTTTTGGATGACAGTTGTCATGATGTTCCACTATCATGATGTGGTGTTGTGTGTCATGGTTTGGCAATATTGATGCCATGTGAGATCATATACAGGTATATCCTATGTGCAGTCCTCCTTATCTGACTGCATCTAATAGCAAGGTAACATTAATATGTACATATTGTTACAGATTACAATTCTATCACAGTACATTACGACATGTTTGTTGTATGTATTATTTCTACACCCATGAAGGGCAGACATTGGTGTATATATCCCATAAAAACTTGTACACATTATAATTGTACATATGTGTCCACATATTCAGATACATAATGACACAGAAACGTACCTTTGACAAGTTAGCATTCAGTGATGTACTGCTGATGTGTTGTAATGATGCTCACAGAGGTGACCTCTGCTCTGTAATAAACAGTGTGGTTGGCATGCACATGTGTTTCTTTATTTGACATTTGCATGACAGCATATTTGTATATGGTTGAAAATTTTAACTTACCTATGCATGTTGATGTGATATGATTGCACATTACTGTGCCTGTGTGTTTTATACATGTCCAGTTTTGTTGATATCAGCTGTCCATCTTCCCATTTGACATGCATTTTCCATTTGTTTAAATGTATGTTTGTTTGACTTCTACAGCGCCCTCTGTGCTTTACACATGCATTTGCATTGTGTCTACTTACTGTGTCCTGCTTTACCATGATGTGGTCCCGGGTTGTCCACCTCACTGCCACTTTAATTTGTCCATAATATTTATTGCAGGTATGTTTGCCTTTGTCAAATCTGCTATCCATTGCCATTTATTTATTTAAGATGGTGAACATGTGCCAAATGAATGGGAATTTTACAATGTAGGACATGTGCACACAAGCTGCTGGCTAATGCTTGCAATATGTCTTTGTTCCCATTCTACTTGTGTGTTACCCAGTGTAGTTTTTAAACATCCATGTGCAAAATCTGCTTTATTCATTATTCTGTCCTGTTTAATTTTTTAAATATATTATTACATGGTATTGGTATATGTATGTGTATTGAGCTTGATTTCATATACATTCCTTTAATGCCAGGAACACACATACATACACCTGAACACCTGTGTGTTGCCTTTGACATGGCATATGTGTGTAACATACATTTGGTTGTGTACACCTACTTGTGTATGTAGCAGCCTTGGCTGATCTTCTGCACTAATTCTGATTGGCACTGTGCTTGGTTGTTTGCCTTTCACATCTATGGTTGCATGTTTGGTTCTGTCCTCTGGAGATATCTGCCATTGCTTGACCTGCATTTGCTCATCTGTGATGTGGCTTGGCTAACACATGAACTGCTGATGGACTAATTGGATATATGTATATTTATTCAGTGTGTGCTGTGATCCTACTTTATTACTCTGGGATGCACATTTACCATTGATCATACACATACAGGCATGGCTGTCACACAGTTTGCAACATATGCTAACATGATAGCGTATAGACAGATTTATTTTTCTGCATTTTGCCATGGCTGGTATGCATCCCCACCCTGTTTGACAGCTTTCCATTGCCCATGTTGTGCAGTGTGCTATCCGTGTAAATTATTTGTCCCTACTGTTTTTTTCCAACAATTGTCTGGCTTGTGCCATGCTATTATTTCTATGGGTATACCAGATGTCCTTACTTTCACCTGCTCTCTCCCTATGTTTACCTTTCCTTCTATTCTTAAAAAAAAGAGGCTATTCCCACCAAAAAATATTGCCCATGCACCTCTGACTTTCCCTCAGATTTTTCCTGTACCGACATTTCTTTTTTCTGTCTCTCTTCTTCAACTATACTCTACGTTTTCTTTTCTATTTCTTATATTCCTTGTATGTGTATTACTTGTGTTCCCTACACAGGTCCAGGACCCATTGATAGCAAATATCAACTATGGCAATGTGGTCATGAATGCCCTTCACCTGTAATTTTTTTATTAGTAAATTTACTTAGTCAAAATCTGGAACCAATATTTTTTAATGATACATGTATTATACAGATATCTTAAGTTATTGCTGAATTTAATATAATGAGTGATGTGAAATATATATATATATATATATATATATATATATATATATATATATATATATATGCATATATGTATTACAAATAGCCTTCACGTATTGTAAGATAGTGGATGGCATACAGACATATCCGTGATTGTCTCATATGTTTCTGTGTGCACTCCTGCAAATTTATATTACCATTTATATTTGCCATGTGGATCACTTTGGAATACTTGCCATTTTTAATGTGTTTGTATTTTTTTTTTTTGGCTATCACTACAGAGTCAGTAAAATTCTATAGTTGTGAGTAACCTTACTGTACAGATGTTGTCTTTCTAAACAACTATTTGGATTTTAGATTTGTGATATCATTCCATTTGTTTGGTACTGTACAATGTTATTGGACAACAATTTCTTATAATGATGGATTACTTGCACATTTCTATAGTACGCTCTTGGAAATACAGTACTCCATTGTGCTCTGAAGTATTTTGAGTTTCTTGTCATATATTAGCATATTACAATGTTATCTGCAAGTTTCACATTGATATCAGCATAATGCACTGTATTCTATGAGCTTTAAAGAATCCAACTCAGTATATTATTTCCAGCCATACAAATAATGAACAGTTAATGAAATATGCTTTAAAGCACTCTTTTATTCTCAAAGGATACAACAATCTCTCCAGCATACACAATATGACAGCAATAATAATAGAGACAAAAGTAAAATGGCAGCAAACTCCACATACTTCATCTGCTGTAGTCCATTCTGAATTACACTATACTAGTGTATTACTTTTACTTTTAAAATATGTCTTAAAGTATTCATTATACTTTATAGACTGTTTAATAAGCTATGGAATCTAAAAGAATTATAGGTGTTAAAATACAGGTAATAATAATTTACTTATGTAACTAATGGATTTAAATATCTTATTAAGTAGTTTTAGTATATGTAACATATATATATTTTTTGTAATACTTGTTTTTTATTTCTTTTCATTTCAGTTCTCATGGCTACATAAAAGACTATTAACAGTCAGAGAGCTTCATTCTTAAGTTCATGCAATACGATTATAAGATTCCTTAATGCCCCTTAGGTTACTCATTTATTTTTGAGCTTCTTGGATTTTGAAGTTGTCTTCCATGTGTTAACATCAGTTTGCCTTTTAACAGAGGCAGCATTCCAATGAATGTCTTCTGAAGGAGTTAATATCTTGTTTTTCAGGAAGGAATCAGAAGCTTCTTTTGGAGTATAAAAAATCATAATACCATCCAAAAGGGCACATCTTATTTTGCTGAAAAAAAAAGAAAAGCTCCCTTAAGACCTTTTTTTTTATTTCTTTAACTAAAAGTAAGAACGTTTTCCTTGTATTCATGACTTTTGAAGAGCAATCATTGTCAAATGTTATAACATTTTCTATTTTATGAGTATTTTACCAAGCAGTTATAATCATTAAGTCCTTTTCCATACTTGACATGAACTTTACTATAATTGAATGTGGAGGGCCATTTACTTTTCTAGCAGTGGAAATCAAAGATCTATTATGTCCCTTCTATACCAAAAGAAAGGGCTTCTGTCAGATTCAAAGATTCATATAACCATGTTGAAATAAAGTTATTCTCACTTCCATATTTTTCTGATACTGCATTCATCCTTATATTGTTTCTTCTGAGGCTGTTTTCCAAATCATCTACTTTTCATTAAGCCAGGTATTCTGTTTTAAAAGAAATTCAGTTTGGATTTCACTTTCTAATATTTTCTCCTCATAGTCATTTAATGCTTCATCAATTGAAGTAATTTATTTGCTTTGCATCTTAATTAAATTTTCCATATGTTCCATTTGGATTCTACATTCTTCCTTGAACTTATCTATTTTAAAAGATAAATTGTCCATTTTAAAAGATATATGTTGCATTCCCTTTAGCAAGGACTGCATATCTCTCTTTTTCTCTATCTCTATCTTTTTTTTGTTTGTTTTAGAAATATGAATCTTGAGTGTTGAATAACTTGTCTTCAAATCTTTTCACATTGCAATCTTTAATTGGCATTTCTGAAAAGTATTTATTTTTTTCTGGTGTGAATTTTTATACCATTAGATTTTGTATGAGTTCAAGAAAACAATTTTATGTAAAATATCTAACATATATAACATTTTCTTTCAATTTTATTCAGAAATAGTTTAAAGTTGCAAAGCTTCTTTCAGCTTTTGCTTTCACTCTGGCATCTTGGATGTGCTCCACCCACCAAATGGCTCACTGTTTGTTGGACTAACTTTGCAATTTTCTCCTTACCCTGTTATGAATCTGAAGATGACTTTGATTCTCCAGGGAAAAAATTGTTCTGAAGACAGATGGATATAGCAGCTTGAATCTCACACCTGCCTGTTGACATTCCATGATTGCTGGAATAAAATTGTTTCTCTTCTGTCTGGAGATCAGTGAATAGTCATTTCCACAAACACTCTACTATCTTCAACTTTTAATAATTTGCCTTTTGCCACAGTTTTGTCAGGATCAACTCTTTCTGATAGTATGCTTGCAGCTTTACTAATACATGTCTTGCTGCTTTCTCATGGCCAGGTTTGGGGCATATATACACAGTGCCCTTTCAATTAACAAATATTGCTGTGGAATACCTGTCCAGTTGCTTATTTATGCCTTATTAAATTAATACAGTCTGCTACTTCTATTTTCTTTGGTACTGTACAGCAGAAAATCTCAGATTTTCCCTACATCCTCTGTCCTCTAATTATACTATTTTTGAAACATCTCTACTTAAGCAGTTTTATGCTCAACCAGCCTTTTCTTCATTTTGACCTCTGATTTTTGAAGTTTTATCAGTTCATCTGAATATCTTTTTAAAGTTTCTTCCATTTTTTTCCAACCTTTTGTCATTACAACTGATATACTCCTTCAGTAGTTTGTTTATTGTAATCAGCTCTGAGCACATTTGACTTACTTTTCCTCTAGATTACTGGAAGCCATGTCTTGCACCAAAGATGGAGATTGAATTGCTTTTTGCTGAATAGTTGCTGGATTCTTCCCAGTCAGTGTTTTCTCATTACCTTTTCTAGCTGACTTTCTTTCAGGTTCTCTTAATTTCTTCTTTTCTGGAATCCAGGCAGTGTACTTACTAGCCAATAATTAAATTTACTACAGATAACAGAGTTCCTTGTCCTTGTGTTTCAGTTTCATTTTTCACACTGGGAATGATGAAGTTAAGCGGTTGGTCAGTGTGCAGACATTTTGGAAAGACTTTTTAACCCCTTATACATTAAGAATGAATAACCTAGACCAGATGGCAGGTATCCTACTATTCCTTTATAGATAAAGGCATTCAACTAGCAATCCTGATCTGAGCTATTCCTTTTCCTGAGCTGAATCTTGACAGATGACATCTTTGGGACTTTTCCTTTTTGTTTTCTGAGTCTGCAAGGAAAGACATTATCATGAAATGCGGTAAGCTACCAGGGAAAGACATTGTATTCTGTGATAAGGTACATTTATCATATCAGTGGACACCAAGTTAGGGTTGTCAAGATCTACAAAAGGGTTGTTTCTTTATTCTCCACATAAAAAAAAAATCTGCTGTTAACCAATGTAAATTCTGCTTTAGGAATTCAAAATAGCCAGCAGGAGCATGATTAGTTAAGAAACTGGGACAAAAATGCAAGACTAGGCAACTATAAAGTATACACAAGAGTACATCAGTTAGCAAATGGTGACTTGTGGCAGTTTTAGGCTTTGTAGTCTAGTAAACTATTTACATCTGGTTATGAAATACAAGGGCTCAGTCATCTGCTTTTTGTAGGACCTAAATAGTTAAGGTTGCAGTTTCCTAAGAAGACATTATTTTAGTGCACTCTTGCCAACTCTTTTATGATACAGCTTCTAGTGAATGTTTACTAGGCTATGAGGAATGTGCTGAAGACATAACCAGATATGTTTTATTACTTTGAATAAGTAATAATATTAGGTTCTGCAGGGTGTCTTCCCTTTTGTCATTGTCTGATGGTCGAGTGCCAGCTTGTCAGGTCACAGTGGCTAAAAATGCAGTTTTGTTGAATACACACAGTACTCAGTTATAAATATTTTTTCAGTCAATGTGTAGACATGGGGACATATGCAGTGAGTATGACATATGTGTTATATAGTAACTGCTTGTTGTTTTTGAAGACAGATGCCAGATTACTATATGTGTATGAGTTTGTTGGTAAATATGCTTGTATGTGTGGCTTAGGGTTGGTGAGGTAGATTTTGTGCATGTAAAGTTTATGGTGACTTTTAAAGGCATGCAGTGTGTGTGTATGGGGAGGGAATATTTGGGCATTTAAGAAATGTAGCGGTTTGTTTATGCAGGGGCCTCTGATGTGTGTGTGGGCAAATGCCTGTGGTGTGTCCAGGTTTTCAGTGTTGCAGTGAATAGCTGAACTTTAAAGTCTGTGTGTGTGATTTTCTGTGCATGTGTATATCTGTATATATATATATATATATATATATATATATATATATATATATATATATATATAAAGTTTATGACAGACATTTGAAATATCAAAACTTTGAGCACTTGTCATACCACTAACACAATTTGAAACACATTTGTATTACACTCTAGTTCAAATCACAAAGATTTAAAAAAAAAAACATAATCTATTTTTTGTTTTTGCAGGCAGCACTGCTAATTATATATACTAACTCTGAGATTACACTATAGTGAGGAAAGGGCAAAATCCCTCATCCCCATAATCTTGCACTGAAAAAAAGCCGGTTCATACAATCAGAAGATTTTGGATCACCTGTACTGGCTTTTTTTCCATTCAGAAAGTTGTTGCTTTGATGGATGGATTGAAGGGAATATATACATGTGTGTATATATATATATATATATATATATATATATATATATATATATATATATATATATATATATTTAGTTGCAGTGTGAAAATGTAAAAATTTTTTTCAGGCTGAGAATAACAGTGAACACACATATGAATGAATGTTGTTTTCACTGGAGTCTTCACCAGTTGACTTTTGTATGGCACTATGGTGCGGCAGCATAAGGGAATTTGCCCTTTTACCCTGTTGTTGTGTGAACTTGGAGATAGTATATATAATTAGTGCTGGTAATTTAATTTTTTTTTTTAGTCATTTTAGAATTGATCTAAAATGATCATTATTTCATTATCTAGCAATGTCCTGTGTTATATTAGCTATCTCTATATCTATCTATACATAGATATAAATATATATATATATCTATATATATATATATATATATATATATATATATATATATATATATCAGATATCAGCACATAATGTTCTAGTGTCCTAAAAAATCAGACTTGAGGAGGTCCAGTCTTGGTCTCATGTTCCTGCACAGCAGCAGTGTTACTAATGTTGAATCAGAAGTTACATATGTTGTGTTTCTGTATTCCAGTAAAAACTATCCTGAATTGAAATTTTATGGTTTATAAGAAGGGCGAAAATGTGTATTGGCTTATGAAGTATTTGCATAATGTAGTCTGCAAGTTCATTTATAGCTGGATGCTAAGAAAACATAACTGAAATGTTTTACATTACTCAACTTTATAAAACTTTTCCATTCATAAAAACTTAAACTATAGTTTGTTGTTATTGTGAATCTGTTCTGGCAAACCATTCTTTCCACTCATTTTACAATCATTATAGATTTTTATTTGAGACAGATAAATCCATGCAGATTGCATCTATGACCAGGTTCATGAGTGAACGCTGGACTATGGCTCTGGATGCCAAAACTTTTACCATGGTTTGTGTCCCTACCTCTCAATCTCTTAGTGCAAGAAATCTGGACAAAGCCTAAAATAATGGTGGTGGTGGTGGTGTGGGGGGGGGGGGTAAAGGCCTAAAAGTAGTGAGATATTTTAAATATTGCTCTTATATACTTAGAACATTGCTAAAATTATGCAATTTGTGTTAGCATGTATTTTCTGAAAGATATGAAGAGTCTGAAACTCAAATCTATTCCATTATTTAGTGGCTTCAATCATCAGTGATTTGCCTGAAAACCACAAGTTTTATGTAGAACAGAACAAAAATGTGAAGCAAAAATCTGGACATTCTGTGAAAATCTGGACAGTTGAGAGGTATGGTTGTGTCCCAGCTCTTAAAAGCATTTCAGTAGCCAAACAATCAATGAGTGGTTTGGTTAAAAACTTGTAATAATAGTGCAATAGTCATAAATATGACATCATCTGTGACAAGTTTGAGAGTCTTTAGTACATCATACATACGTTTGCATGTTTTGTAGAACTCGGCATATTCAGTAACCTGGTCACAAGAAGTTTTTTCCTTAAAAAATCAGATTAGCCTTTGCTAGGGGGGCCAATATCCTTCATCCGTTCCTGGACCATTCATCATTTATGTAAGTGAGCCTGGCATTTCTGTTATCAGGATAGCAAGGTAAGCTGTCTTCTTGGGATTACTTGTAAAACATCATTTATTGCTCACTGACACATTGCTAGGGTAGACACATTTCCAATACAAAAATCAGAAGCATTCTTCCAGTAAATAGATGACAACTGCATGAATACCTCCTTCCTCTGCAGGCATGTTTAAAGTAAGTCTGTCTCTGTGAAACATGACACTTGTTAGGCATGCATGTATATCTTCATAAATAGTGAAACTTCTAGCTCATAATGTGTTGTCATGTTTTGTTTGTTAGAATTTAAAAATAAAAATAAAACAGAGGAGACGGATGGGGTGATTCAAGCATGTGAAAGTGATGAAGCATGACTGCGACTTGACTGTCTGGTTGTGACTGCCAGCCCACAGCAGATGGGCCAGCAGTGGAAATGTGTGCCAGTTGGAGCATAGACATTGATACCCAATGAGCAAGGTTGGTTCTACTGAGAGCGGTCCTGCCTCTCTCTTGGGCAATCAGCTTAGCACAGTCAGGGCACGCAGAACCCTGCCTGTGCAATTGCACTGCTGTAGTTATGTAGAGACCAGGGATACTACAAAATATGCCGCAGATAACAAACTTTCATTGTATGCAGCCAGTGATGCCATTCTTGTCCTACATGCAGCACACTCAACTGGTGTGCAGCACGACCTGTGACATGTGCAAGTGCACGGATGTCAGATCGATGACATTGCTGCGAATGTTCATTTGTTTGTAGGAGTAGGCAGACATCCTCTGACACATGCCCATGCACATCAGCTGCATGTCTATGTCTACTGTGATGGGCAGTATCAATTTGTTGTGTGGAACTGTCAATATCAGCAGCAGCAACAGTGTCAACATGGATCTATTAATAACAGGCATCATCCTCTCCAATATCTAATGTCCCCTCATTGTCAGAATGGCTGGGCAAGTTTCTCTCCACTTCTGAGGCTACAGCTGCATCCACATGACTGTCACCATCTTGGCCTGACTGTATCACCATATCACTGTCCTGGATGCCAGGGCCATGTTACCATACTGAGACACATCTCAGTGGATGGGCTAACGGAGTACAGAGACAGTTGATGTGCAAAAGATACAGATGCAGATTAGGGTTATGTGCTTACATCACATGCTGTATATCATTAAAGATATACAGCATAAATATCTCCCTGCATTGTTACAGATAATACTGACTTACCTTTACCTGTCTGTGTATGGGTTGCTGAATCTACATAACAGGGAGTTGACAAATGTGTTGCATATCCAACATATATGACATATGTAATGGATGCAAACAGACAGACAGACAAGACCTTGTGGAAAGATGGCACCTTAGAAAAGGGATGAACTTCAACTATTGAAGGAAACAAAGTCAGTGCTATCAATCATATTATAGCCAGCATAGACCATTCAAACAC
This sequence comes from Protopterus annectens, assembly GCF_019279795.1. Classification (NCBI taxonomy): domain Eukaryota; kingdom Metazoa; phylum Chordata; order Ceratodontiformes; family Protopteridae; genus Protopterus; species Protopterus annectens. The sequence goes on along the minus strand of NC_056733.1, from coordinate 1,238,955,211 downwards.
CATTAAAACATACATTAGATACCGTATTTCCCTGAAAATAAGACTGAGTTGTATACTTTTTCCTCCACCAAAATACGCCTTAGGGCTTATTATCAAGGGATGCCTTATCCCCCCCCGTACAACAATCTACATTTATTAATTTATTCAAGTACAAAAATTGACATTTATTGATGTACACAAATCAACATTTATTCATGCACACAGACTGACATTTATTTGGTACTGTTCTGTTACTGGGCAACAGTTCTAGGTAAAATGTTAACAGTTGTGTTGGAATTCTACTTAAACAGTGCAACAAACATTTCAACTTCAGAGTATCTACACCTTGGCTTTCACAGTGCAATATTTAATGCTTAACAGAAAGTGCAGAAAAAATTCAATACATGTGTATTGGAGGAGGGGAATAAAAAAGGTGAATAACTGCCACTTTTTGAGTGGTGACGTTTTCTTTATTCCTTACCCAAACCATAAGAGAAGAATGATGGAAAGTCATAAAAATGAAGTCTGGGAACTAGTGGCTTTACTTTGTAATTACCCATTGATAATGAAATGTTACAATAAAGTCAAAAAACTGACAATTGCTGGCTGGCAGCTTAAAGCAGAAGCAATCCATTCTGTTGCCCCGATAACAGAAAAGTTATTCAAATACAGTCATGTCATCTTCTTCTGGAACATTGTCATAAGTCTCCAACCCTCGAATTCCGGCCTGAATTTCTTAGACTCCATTTTCTGTAAAACCATTGGTCCCAATCTGTCATGCCTAGCAACAAAGCTCTCCTTAAATGAGCACTGCTTGTCCATATAGTAGTGCATTGGCAACACAGCTGTCAGTGATTTTATCCCATGAATTCTTCACCCAAGTCACGACCTCTTGCAGGTTAGGCTTCTCAAAGTTTCCACCCTGATTTCTCTCCATTTTATTTTCAATGTAGTCATTGAGTTCCATGCACAAATAATCCTTGAATGGCTTGTTTACTGCAATATCAAGAGTCTGGAGATAGGCAGTCATTCCTGCAGGAATCATTATTTGATCTGTTCTTCTCTGTGCAAGGAAGTTCTTCATGTCTTTAACGCGGTGATTGCTGCTGAAATTCAGACTAGCAAACCTCTTTCGCCACCTCACAAAACAAGTGGCAGCATTACATCAACCCATTGCCTTATAACTGCTTGTGTGCATGAGGCTTTTTTCTGTTTCAAGAATGTAAATGCCTGAAACATGTTCAATCTTATCTTTCTTGCCCTTACTAATGATCAGAAATGGTGTTTTCTTTCCATCTAGACAAATTGCCAAAATACAGGTAACACGTGCACTTTTGTAACCAGTGGAGGGAATGTAGCTTGACGAGACACCCCTCTGATCAATTGTTGTTTGACTTCCTTAGCACATAAACACTGCAGTTTCATCCATAGCAATCATGTTGGAGAGTTGGTATTTAGAAAAGTCGATGGCATCAACAAAGGGCTTGAATGCAAGTGCACATGTAATAACTTCAGTATCTTAAAGCTTGAACAGTGTTGTTGATCTTCTTAGAGACAGTTCATATCACTGAAGGAAGCCATTCAGCCAATGTTGTGATGCTTTGAATTCTTCTGAGGATATTTCTAACTGTGGTGCCATTGCAAGGGCAAATGCTTGAATATCAGTCTTGCGCACAACCAAAGCCTTTGATCTCCTGTTAGCAATCCATTCACAGATGATATATTCCAGCTCAGGAAATAATGGTTGCCGACCTGATCCACACTTGCACTTCTTAGCATTTCCCTCATCTGCCTGTTGACTGAGGTTATTGTACGCTGCTCACCATTTTCGGACAATTCGAGATCCAACTTCTTCTCTTTGCAGAAAGCCATTAGATTCTTTCCCTTGGAGTCCTCTATGATTCCTTTCTTGTACTCGATGGAATAGCTCTTTCTTTTTGCACTCATCTTGTCTGGAAGGGTTAATTGAAGACTTATGAGACAGGAGTGGTAACACAAAACGGCGCTGGTTAAGAAGACACAACCACACCCATTCATTATCAAGTGCACATGTTTTACCTGCATTTTCGGTACTTTGACCAATCAAAGTACACTTGCCAGTGTTTATGGGCCAAGGATATCAACCGTCAAGTGTGATTGGGGATTAGGGTTACAGTAAGAATTGTGGAGGACTCCTGGGGAAAGAATCTTATGACTTTCTGCAAAGAGAAGAAGTTGGGTGTCCAAATGGTACAAAAATGGTGAGCAAAGTTCGATAACCTCAATCAACAGGTGTCAATAATATTATTATTTTATAATTCAACACTTCTGTCATGTGTTGTTGATGATCTTAACTGGGGCTTATTTTTGGGGTAGAGCTTATATCATGACCACCCTGGAAAAACCATGCTAGGCCTTATTCTCTGGTTAGGTCTTATTTATGGAGAAATATGGTATTACATCAACATACTATTTGTTTGAGCATTTGATAATGATGCAGTTTGTCTTACTAATGGGTAGAGGAATACAGTATTAATGAAGGACAACAACAGGAATAACAGCAATGACTTGTATGGAAGACAGGCAATACCATACCCCTGACACATTCCTGTTGTTGTGAGTTTGTGTGTTGTACTGCATTTCCTGTCATGGTAAAGTAAAGAAAAAGACAACACAGTCATGTCTCCAGGCAGTGGAATACTGACAGGATGATATATATAACACAGGGGCTGTGAATACTCACAGGATACACAGTACATCTGTTGGTCAGACATCCCTGTGTAGAAAAACAGTGACATTGATAGCATGTATCACAGGTATGCTGCACCTTGCTGAAACCTGTAAACCCATTGTGGTAACATACCTGGTCTGACTGTACTCGCACCTGCATGGCTAGTGTCCCTGTGGATGTATATGTAGTGTACTATGTTAGGAAAATATTAATATGACAGTAAATAGCAGTGCCACGACACAAGGCTTGGGCAATAACAAGTAGTGGTCACAGTAACATTGCGTGGAGACACTCACCTGCCATTCTCTGGACCTGTTCAGAAGTGGATGGACCTGAGAATATTAATGCAGTATTGCACTGTTCTTTCTGTACTGCAGTTGTATGAGTACATGTCATTACTCTTACTTTGATCATCACCCTGTGTGGATCTCTGTACATGATTCAATTCTGCTGCTGTAAATCCAAAATTACAAAGCATGAATATGCATGCAACAGCAATATGCAATGCTTTACTCTATAGTTATCCATGTGATGCAAAGTAAGATAAACATGTATAGCATGGAATTCCTTCTTCTACCCCACCCCTGGGTATGCATCATCCATCCCCACTTACCTTATGCAGGGATGCAAGAAATATGATCTAATCGGGAGGGTCAATGGTGGTCAGAAAACCACAGTAGCCATAAGCAGGCCGCAAGTAGTATAGATCATTTTAGCATTAAATTATACAAGACGTGGTTTAAAAACCATGAATAAATAAAGAAATATCCTTAACAGCAAAAGGAATACATAGTTCATACAGATACTCTCGGAATTTATAATTTTCCATGCATGCACCACAGAGTGTATGGATTCACCCACAAGATATATAGATAATCCATAAATGTATGTGCTGTTCACTTATACTATTTAAACCTGTCTATACAACTGTATATGGGAAATTACTGCATGTCCTTGATGCAGATGTCAACACTGTATGCATACAAGTAAATCAAAAACCACTCCAATAAGTTGTAAACATATGTCATAATGCACGCATTTTCCATAAAAATAAATCTAAATTGATATATTTGAGAATGAGTAATGATAACCTAGTTGTATAATGAGTAAATATTCCTCAGAACCAAAATACTAACAGATGACAATTTACCTTATCAGACACCTATGACTCAGGTATAACTGAAAATAAGAGCAGCTAATGTGCATCCATCTTTTAAGTACCATTTGCACAAAACATAATTAATGAGGTTCACTAAAATTCCAGGCTTTGGAATCCAATTTGGCCATGTCTGCATAAGTTCACATTAACTGATTGCTCACTATAATGGGAAAGTACACCACATAAGTAGCCAATAGGAATTTATAAATGTACCATGTGTAGAACATGACCATTTTCTTCCAATGATCTGATAACATGACATGGATGAGTTGCATGTGTGATGTCATGAATATCATCATGCAGGCTGACATACTCAGACAAGTTTCAGTGCTGATTAAATGGTAGCCACTCACAGCTGAGAAATATTCACCATCTCCCTTAGTATGCACCCATCTCCAAGCAAAGCCTACAACCCTCCATCCATGATGTGTGATCAGACAACAGCTACTTCACGTCCCACGACCGATCTTCCAACATCTGGGCTGCTAACTGAACTTGGATCATCTGGGTCACAGTCAGGGCTTAATCCCAGGTTTGTCTGAAGGATGGTTTAAGTCCTACAAGATTAACAACTTGATGAGTTACATATTAGAAAGTGCTAATACAAGTATGAAACTATGCTCTCCGAGAACATGTCAACTATTTTTTTTTTGTCAATGAAAACCAGCAAAAGTCTGACTACAGCTGAGATCAACTGCTAGTAACCAGACTGCTCACTGCCTAATCCATCATTCTATTATAGAAAATAACAAGGTATTGTATTCATGCAGACAAGTGGCATGCACTCAGTCTGTGCTGTATTACAGGCATATTTGATACAATCTAAAAGGTTTGATCTAATATTTTGATAAGCCAAACTTTCAGGAAATATGATTCAAATAAAAGAACTAGAAGTCTGTGAAACCAATAATCTGCTGCATATAATGTTAAACTGCCACACACTGTCTTAGATAAGCCATTTTTATGCCAAAGTCACTGAATAAGACTCTTTACCGGTCTTTCAGACAGGTCTTTTGGATGGTGCAGTGGTGCAGCGGTAGGGTTGTTGCCTCACAGCAAGAGGTTTTCTGGTGCAACTCTCGGCTGAGGTGCCTTCTGTGCAGAGTCTGCATGTCCTCCTTGTATTCCTGTGGATTTCCTCCAGATGCTCCGGTTTCCTCCCACTTTACAAAGACATGCATCTTGAGTATTTCTCCCTGGGCCTCTGCTGAAAATTGGCTTTATTCCAAGTCAGACTTTCCTGGTTAACAAATGTTAAATAAATAAATTATTTCACCATATATCACACTTCCTCATTTACGTTCATGCTGACCCAGACCTTAATTCCACATCTTCTTACATAAATTACCTTACCCCTGAAAAAAATACAGAAGCTTTCACACAAACAATGGTTAAAATGGTTATCCAGTCAAAACAGTAAATCAAAATGTAAGCAATAGGTCAAGCTATCCCATGTTCTGATATCTATGTATAATAATTCCAAAATTACACAATCATGAAGAAAAAGAAGCACAGTAAATAGATACAGTGACAGTAACTGAAAAGTAATTTCATTTTTGATGACACCTTTATCTAATTCAGGATCAAAGAGAAAGAACAACTTACTTCTAATGAATGATTAAAGTCATGAAACTTTATCAAATGAGCTGTTTGATGACCCAAAGATAATACGATGATAACAACTGTTTTCACACAGACAGCAATGCATTTTTGATAATTGTGGCTATAATTTAAATGGCCTCAGTGAAACTACATGCACCCAACAAGTATGGGAATATGAAGGTAAAAAGCTTAAAAGAGTAGAGGTTACTTTTGAGCATCATGTAAGAGCAAATGGCACTGATCCAAATGCTAATGCCTGAAATCTTGAGTAAGGGTGACCATTCCTATTCTGCAACCACTGCTCAGCAGACTTGTCCACAGGGGAGTATCCAATCAGAATTTCCTGTTTCCTGAAATACCACACTGTTTGCACAAGGGGAACAGGTAGCTGAACAGGCCACTATGATCATAAAAATGGAAGTCAAAACAGTGCATGAAGATAAGGATTTAGGAATGCAGAAATGTCCACCTGTCACACCAGAATTGCAGTAATTAAGTATAAAGTTAATCCATAACCCATTTGTATTTCAAACAACAGTTCCAGTTAGGTTTTTATTTCTTCTATGCCCTTAACATTTATAAATAATTTTATTCAAAATGTATATATATGACTGCATGCTCCTATATTTATACTTGCATAATATAATATTGCTCATTATAAAGTTTATCAATATCATCTATCCAACCATCCATCTTCATCCCCTTTTCCCATTTTGCACATGGGGTCGAGGTGTCACTTCAGCAGTGATAATCATCTCGAGCCAAGGTTTACACAGCTGGGTGGCTAGGCATTTTTATTTATTTATTTGCTTATTTTGTTTTTTATGAGTGTAGATTCCTGGGCTTCCACTGAAAAGGAACACATTTTATGCGCTGCCAGACTATCCCAGTCAACAAATTCAAATAAATAAATAAAGACAAAATGAAATCATTTTGGGGTTGTGCAAGAGGCTTTGGAGGCTACATCATCTCCCCAAATGAGGAAAAAAGGGGCTTTGGCTCCTCCTACCTTACCCATTGACCTAAAAGGGAAAGGCTATGAAGAATGTGTAGATCAATGTGTGTGTGTGTGTGTGTGTGTGTGTACAAGAATGCTGAATGTGTAAGAAGCTATCAAAGGACTTGCCCAAGTGTATAAATACTGAGCATGTGCTAGTCTGACTGCCATTTTGTAGTAAGTTGTTGAGATGTAATCATGTATGTATGTAATGTCTGTCTGTTAAGCAGTTTGTTTATATTTTATGATGCTTCTATCCATCCTGATCTGTACAAAAGTATTTAAATGAAATACCCCGCCTGCTTGTCATCTATGTTAGAGAGGCACAGTGTTAGAAGCAGCATGTCTAATGGGAAATGAGGTTCAAAGAAGAATGGCCAAAATTATTCATTGCCAGAAAGAGTCCGAGAGGCACCCGGCTGGCATTTGAGGAATATAGAGCAGTGAATAATTCCTGCATAATTCAAAAAAGCAGGTCAGAAACAAATTTTAGATGTTAAAATTTGCTCAAAACTATTTCTTATTCACAAAATATGAAATGAGACATACAGAACACTCTAAACAATATTGGAATAAACTGATATGTCTGATATTGATAAAAAATATTCAAATTACCATGGAAAATGTTTGAAATTAAGTCTGGATTGCATAAAATGAATAGAATAAAAGGAAACAATCGCATATTTCACTAAGCACATATTTTTCATATTAATTAAAGATATCAAAGTTATCAGAAGTGTGTAAAATGTTCACATTTGTGCAGTATTAAATTTATTTCATGAAATATAGCCATTACAGGCATATTTCACAAAGTACAGTGTTTCAAAAACTTTATTGTGCAGTTCAATGTTATTACAAGCTCACAAAACAGTTTGTACACAATTACAAGAGCTATATTTTCAGTTTTTTTCTGCATACTTTGTGGGCATGGCAGACAGATTTTGAAAACCCAGTGCACTTGTGTTTGACAACAATACTACAGAGAACTGGAGAGTGTTTGAGCAAGAGAATGACATTTTCATAAAGGCTGCATTTTCCAATAAAGATGATCATACAAAGGCATTTATTCTGCTTAATATAGCTGGGTCAGAAGCCATTGAAATGGAGCGTTTATTTGTGTAGGGAACTGCTATCTATACAGGAGAGGGGGGAAAACCATCATACTATTGTGCAGGCTGAGTCAAGGGAGGATCCTGAGTGCTTAAAACATAAATTCAGAGAAATGCATAACCCCCAGACAAATGTTACAATGGAATGACACTTATTTTACACAAGAGATCAAAAGCATGGTGAAACTTTTGCAGCATATATAACTGACTTGAGGAATAAAGTTAAAAGGTGCAGATTTGCTGATTTAAGGAAAGAGTTGATAAATGACAGACTTGTGTGTGGCATTAAAGATGATGCTGTGAGAAAGATTTTGCTTTGTGATAGTGATTTAACTTTGAATAAGGCCATTGAGATTTGTCAGATATACCCGCTCACAGAAAAGCACACAAATATGCTTGCAAATGAGAATAGCTCTAGAAGACACAGTGGCAAAGCTTGTGTTGATAATGTGCAGCATGTGGTTAAAAGAAACAGGCCCAAGCACATGGCAGCAACTGTAGCCCCTACAGCACTCACTTGTAAACCACAGAGCTTTCCAGCAAATTCCAGAGTTCACACAGTCTCAATGAAGCATAAGAGTGAGTCAGCAAACTTAAAGCATGGACCCCAGCCTAGTTTTATTGCCAGCTCTTGTAATTGTTCTGGAAATCATGAATCTAATATGGAGAAATGTTTAGCTTTTAGTCAACAATGCCACAAATGCAATAAGTGGAATAATTTCTAAAGATTTTACAAATCAAAAGGCTCACATTCTTTTATTAAAAGGGACAATTTTAAGAAATTAATTGATCGACTAGAGAGCTGCAACCCTACTCTTTATGTTGATAGTGTGTCAGTGCTTCATGAAACAGTCAATGCAATAGATTTAAGGGCAAAGAATGAAGTATTTCATACTGTTCAGATAAATGGCAAACCCACAGAGCTCAAAGTTGTTACATGTTCCAAGTGCATTGTTATGTCTACAGAAACATTTCTTAGTGTGTGTAAAGGTGAAAGGCTTGATTTAGCAAAGTGTGTGAAGCTTGTTGCTTATGAAGGTGAAGAAATTCAAACTGAAAGCTCAGTAGTGCTTTCATGTTACTTGGCTGGGAGAAGCTACGACTTGTTACTTTATGTGGTCAAGAGGCACATCCGGTCATTATTAGGGCTCACAGACAGTTTGGAAATTGGATTGCTTTCATTTAATAAGGAAGTCCATCATGTTAGCTTAAAAGACCACTACTCTAATTTTGTCCAGTATATTTCTTCTACCAATGCTGATCTATTCGAAGACAAACTATAGAAACTTCCAGTTGTGCACTCCATAAAGTTTGAACCAGATGTCAGTCCAGTTATCAGGCCAGCTTGAAAAGTTCCAGTAGCCATACAGAATAAAGTCAAAGCTGAGCGAGATAAAATGGTGTGACTAGGTGTGGTTTTTCCATTTGGTTTTGCTACTCCAACTGAATGGGTATCTTCCATGGTGGTAGCTTATAAGATAAGCTCATATGACATCAGAATATGTACTGATCCATGGCATTTGAACAAAGGACTAAAAAGACCTCATCTTCCAATGCACACATTCAGCTTGACAAGATATTATTATTGCTCACTACATTCAGTATTCCGTCTGGCAGGTACAGATTTTTGAGAATGCCATGTGGGATAAATTCTGCAAGTGAAGTCTTTCAACATGCAATGGAGCAACTTTTTTCTGGGTATCTTTGTGCTCTTATAGTAGATGGCATACTAGTAGGAGGTAATGGTGAAGCTAAGCATGACAGAAACCTCAGAAAGGTTCTGGAAAGGGCACATCAAGTGAATCTTAAGCTCAATCCACAGAAATGCAAATTCAGGCTACAAGAGGTTACTTATGTTGGTCATTTATTTATTAGTTCCAGCCTACGACCCGATTCTTCCAAACAAACAGCCATTCTCGAGATGCCAGCTCCAGACAATGTTCAAGCCCTCCAATGTTTTCTTGGCAAGGTTGACTATTTAGGCAAGTTCATTCTAGACGTGAGCCAACTTTCAGCATCATTTACAAAACTGACATGTAAAGATGTACCCTGGTCTTGATTACAGCAACACCAAAGAGCATTTAATGTCCTGAAACAGAGAATTGCTAGTCCACCATCTTTCAGATACTATGATGTTTAAAAGCTAGTTACTCTTTCACGTGATGCTTTGAAATTTGGTCTTGGTGCAGTCATTTTTACAAGAGGGTCAACCTGTTGCCTATGCATCGAGAACTCTTACCCAAACTGAAATGCAATATGCCAAGATCAAGAAAGAACATTTGGCAATTGTGTTTGCACATTTTAAGTACCATGATTATGTTTATGGTAGACCTATACAGATCAAAACAGACCATCGACCTCTTGTCACCATCTTAAGAAAGCATATGCATCCACAGACAGACAACAACACATGATGTTCAGACTGCAAAAGTATAATTTCACTATCTACAAGAAAGACAAACTTCTTTATCTTGCTGATACATTATCCAGATCACCCAGAAACACCACAGAACAGCATGAGAATGAGAACCGTGATTTTCAAATCATGGAAGTGTGAATTATTTCTTCCACATGTCTTGATGAGCTGAGAGATTTACAAAGGCTCAACCACTTTATCAATCAAGGATGGCTGTCAGAGCAATCTAGTTTACCTCAAGAAGTACAACCTTATTTTTCATACAGAGATGAGATTTTGTCTAACAAAGGTATCATGATGAAAGGACCAAAAATAATTGTTCCAAAGTTCCAAATTGCAACAAGAGTACATTACTATCTTGCATTGTGGCCACAAAGGAGCTGACTCTACCAAAAGAAGGGTGAGAGAGCTAGTATTGTGGTCTTTCATGTCACAAGACAATGAGACAGGACTTGTATCTTGTTCCAATAGTACAAAGCCACATCAACAGAAAGAACCACTTCTGCTAATCCAGATACTGCAACTACCTTGGTCAACAGTAGCCACGGACATTTTCAAGTGGAATGGTCAACATTATTTGGCGTTAGTAGACTCTTACTCCAATTGGTTCAAAATTGACGTACTTCCTAACCTAGCATCCAGTACTGTCATTACTAAGATGAAGCATCATTTTGCAGTCCATGGTAGTCTGCACAAAGTTATTTCTGAAAATGGCACACAGTTTACAAGCCAATAATTCAAATGATTTGCCAAAGAATGGGACTTTGCTCATGTCATGAGTAGCCCAGAGTACCAACAGTCAAATAATTTGGCAGAACGTGCAGTTCAAAGTGCAAAACAGTTACTAGAGAAGTCAAAATGAGACATTAGTGATGTTTTTCTGAATCTCTTGAATCTCAGAAACATTCTTTATGATAAACATTTTGGTTCACCTGCTCAGAGACTTCTGTTGAGACAAACCAGAATCACATTACCAATCAGTAGTCTATTGTTGGTTCCATGTGTCAAGAACAACAGATCAGTGAAAGCCAATCGGTTGAAGAAGTATTTAACCCAGAAGTCCTACTATGATAAGACCAGCAAACCACTCAATCCATTACGAGAAGTCGAAGTGGTAAGGATGCAGATGTCCAAAGGTTATGATCAGATTGGTTTTGTAAAGAATATTTGCCCAGGGCTGAGACTGTACATTGTGGAATCACAAGAAGCAGAGTTTAGGTGGAATATGAAACATTTGAGACTGGTGTCTGAGCCTATACCACAGTACATAGCCTGTGAAAAAGACTCTTTATCTCAGAGTGAGTTGTCCGGTGTTCCAATTCCAGAGGAAGTTCCAGAGAATATTCTCATTTCTGTGATGAATCCAGAAGTTCCTGATATGAGTTGTTCACCGAAGACTTTTCCTGTTGCTAAATTTAGCCCATATTGTTATGTTATGAGATCCAGTCGTATCTCCAGACCATGTAACAGATACATGGCAACTTGGACATGAACATTGTGTTTGTTTCTAATGTCTATAATAATGTATGTCTAACTCTAATGTTGTTTTTACCAAGAGCAATATTGTAAGAGGGAGGATGCAAATCAATGTGTGTGTATGTACCTTTAAGAAGCTATCCAAGGGCTCGCACAAGTGTATAAATACTGAGCATGTGCAAGTCTGACTGTCATTTTGTAGTAAGTTGTTGAGATGTAAACAAGTATGTACGTAAGATCTGTCTGTTAAGCACTTTGTTTATATTTTATGATACTGCTATCCATCCTGTTGTGTTTCTATGTATTAAAGCATCTAAATGAAATACCCCACCTGCTTGTCTTTTATGTTAGATAGGGATGAGTGACAGAATGTAAATCAGGTGCTTTTTTATCCCACATGCACCAGAAATTGCCCTCTCCTAAAACTGATCCATTAATAGACAGGAAACAAGAGGCAAGTAATGTAAAAAATAGGCAATATTGGCATTAACAGACCAATAACAATTGAGAGGATGAATGCAGCAGAAGTCATAGTAAACTACTATGCAAAAAAGACAGTTTTATTCTAACTTCATCTGATAATGTTAATATGAAAAAGCACTCATCCACCATCATTAATAAAGGATCTGGATTTCAGCTTATAAATGGTGTCCACATTTTTAGAGAAGACAAGCGGCCATTAAAATAGGATTACGATACTACTTCTTCTGAGGCTCCAAGTGGTCTAGATCAGCAGAACATTTCATTTCTTAAAATTTGTTTTCTTAGGACTGTGGCCTTCTAACAGCCCTTTTCAGGACCATCCATTTTGTATTTTTACAGGTATATAATGAAATATGCATTATACTTTATGATCAGCCTAATGAGTGCTGAGTACAGTGGAACAATTGCATCCTTGGATCTGGATGCCATACCTTTATATATTAGTTAAGTTATATGATAAAAAAGGATTTCCTTAATTAGTGGATAGGTGATTGAAGGATAGTTCATTGTTGACATATGTTCCCAGATCTCTAGTTGTGGGCTCAATTTTTAGAGGGGCATTGTCAATGTGATAGTTACAAGTAGAGTTATGCTTGCTGAAGGATATGACTATACATTTCATGGCACCATGCTTTAGTCAATTGTTTTAACACCAACTATTTGACCTCCACTAAATTAAAGTATTATAGGATAAAGATGGCCATTAGTGACCATTTGAGTGAGAACATGCACATGAAGGGCATGTATGCCCTCATGATATCGTGAGTGCTAATTGTCAGTAATTCTGGGAATGTTAAGAATTAATGTAGAAGCTCCCTCATAGGCTGTACAGGGAGATGTTTATAAGTTGATAGGGTCATATGTATATACTAGGCTAATGACCATCAGGCCATTTATAAGCTTAGTAGAGCAACCCAATCCAGTTATAGGTTCATAGGTATATACTAGGCTAACAAACACCAAAACCTTTATAAGCATAGCCATGCAATCCAACCCAATTGTGTCTCTATGTATCATGGACATTTATTAGGAGGGGGTATGTTAGGAAGTTTCTAGAGATTATGTGGGGGAGGGGCTAGTTTGAGTATTACTGTCTGCCTATCAGAGACATGAGGGACATACCCAGGATGAATTTCCCTTCCATAGATGAAGGTTATCCTTAAGTAGAGTTAGAGATGGACTCTGCTTCACATGAATGGGGAGCCTGTTCCAAAGCACTGGGAACCCCTGAGAGACATATCTGTCTTGCCAACATGGCTGATTTATGTTAAAAGCAAAATTTAAATCCTTGAATCTAGTGGTTCTGATACTGTTCATTTTGTGGATGTGCAAAAGGTTCATATGACATCAACAAACCTGCTGGAGAGACAGGTTTGTTTCCCAGAGGCCGCCCTGTCTCTGTAATTGACTTCCCATATACATCAAACAGAGTACCTCGTTGGCCCTTTTCAAATGCAACCTTTGTGAGTGGATGGGAAACCACAAATTTGTTCCAGGGGGTCAACCTGTGTCCCTCATTGACAGGTGGTGACAGGTGCTGACTGAAGTTTCTTTTTTGGGGATAAACTCTTGGCTATGCTTGTAAGGGCCCCAGGGCCATTAGCCTAGTAACCACCTATGATCCTATTATTCTATGATCCTATGATCAGAGCTGGATCTGAAGATGACTTCTATATCAAGCATAGATTGCCTCTCACTTGAAGACAGAGTATAGAGATTGAGCTTTAAGGTGATGTACACAAGACAATATGTCTATACTCTGGATACTCTTTGTAAGGAACATTTGTGGGAGTTTAAACAGTTGCAATGGTCTGGTCAGGTACATGCCAAAGGGGGAATTATACTCAGTGATGGGTCTGATAAGGGCCAAATAAAGTGGCACTATGACTTCTTTGGATCTGGATGCAATGCCCTTACTTATAATGTGGGTGACATAGAATGATTTTCTTACTACCATCCATGGCTATATGTTGTTCAAATGCCAAAGTACTTCAACATATGTCCCCAAATCCCTAACTAATAGGTCATCTCCTAGGGATGCCTTATCAATGGAGTAATTAGCCTTGGTGGCAGTTTTCCAAAAAGGCACTATAATGTATTCCTTGGCATGGAGTTCTAGTCCATGACTTTGTGACCAGTCATTTGTCTGTATAAGATCCTCTTGTAAGATGTTTGTATCATAGCGGTAATCTGTGATAGCTCTCAATTTGCAGTAATATGTGAAGTTTGTCAGCCAATGGCTACTGACATTAGACTTTACTCCGAGAAGTAGATGCCAAACCGGAGCATTCCCAACACGGAGCCCTGAGGTACCCTGCCGGTGACCAGTCTCTTAGTGAAGGTCGTATCATGAATCCTGACCTACTGGGTCCTGTCTATGAGCCAGCTGGCAATCCAGTGAGCTATGTAGGGGTTTATTCCCAGTTTAGTGAGTTTGCCAACTATACCCAAGTAGGGTATTTTATCAAGTACCGTAGCCAGGCCCAGGTAGGCAGTATGCACCATTTTCCCCCTCATCCATTGCCTTGATGACCTTCTCAAAGAAATCCACCAGGTTTAGTAGGCTTGACCTTCCCATGACAAAACAAAGCTGCAGTCACTTCATCAACTACACAGATAATAACTTCTATAGTAGGCATTTGCCTTCATGCTGGAGCCTCCCAGAGAAGAGGGGGGGGGTGAATGGACTCATGACCAAGAGGAGAAGAGCTGATAATCAGCATGCCTGCAGGTAAAAAGCACATAGAAAAAAAGTTCAGTAAGCTGTCTGTCATCTGGCAGATTAGGGCCTGCTCTTCGAGCTCAGTAGCTGTCACTGCAGCCTTTTTCAAAAACATATTTCCTCAAAATATCTGTGAGGTTATTATTTATTCATGCATCCTCATATTCATTAATTGTTAGAATCTAAATGTGGATCAGCATTTGTTTCAGTTGTCTGAAGGTCGTGATGTAGGCCATCTTTTTATAACTGGAAACTGTCTATATTAACTGCCTGAACAGTGATTAAGCCACAGTGGTGGTAGCGTTGTTGCCTCACAGCAAGAGGTTCCCCCATTTGATTCTCAGCTGGAGTGCCTTCTGTGTGGAGTCTGCATGTCCTCACCGTGGTCGAGTGGCGTTCGAAAGACATGCGTAGAATGGGCATGCCTTTGTTGAAGCTGGCACCTTGGCACCTGTAAAAAATCTACTGCCAATCATTAGCAGACTGGAGTTCCGCTGTGGCGACCCCTAACCGGGAAAAGCCGAAACAACAACAACAGTTATTAAGTTATGAATTCCTGCAGGAATGATACTTATGATGAACATGATACAGTTGTGCAAATGTTGTTGTTGTACAGTAAATGTTTTACTAGTAAATTGCTATATGACCAAATCCGTATCACCAGAACACAGCTTTTAGTACATATTATAGATCTGATGGCTGCCTGCATATAATATTATGTACCTGTTACAAATTTATGAGTATATTGTTTTGAATAGTGTGAGTGTTACATATAGTTTTCCAGTGTTTCTTCTTGTATATCAGGAGGCATTTAGTATTTGTATAAATCATTTTTTTACTATAATCATTGATGAATACATAATTACTGTGTGATTTCATGTCATACTGCAAGTCCTTTAGCTCCTTTAATTTTCCCCAAGAACAGTTGTTGGTATCATATCTCCATATGCCCATTTTATGCAGTACAATATTAACAAAGATCATCTCCCAGCTGCTTCGTTTTTATTGTTTCTAATTACTGCATCATGAGCTTACAGTTGCACACTACTAGGGATAGCTGATTGCTAAATAGATGTGGCCAGAGGACTGAGGTATTACTTCAGTTTTATTAAATCACATAATGAATTCCTGCAGCAACAATCTTGTTATCCAACATCTGCTGGTAGAGTGAGTATACTCACACAATTCTGCCTTCCTTGTAGGATTAGCTAAAACCTTTTGTTTTAGGAAAATTCACATAATGCAACGTTTGCATTCATGATTTTATATGCATAAACTGCTTTGAATTAATTATTTCCTTTTGTAATTAGTAAGTAGCCTCTAGTTATGAGAAAAATCACTCTGTAATTCTTTGTGAAAATTGATTATATGCATAAGTCTGTCTGCACAAATGACTTCCCTAAGTATATTAATGCTGTATTGCTTTCAGATAATTACACACATTAATAAATAGCCTCTTGTTATGAACAAAAATGCTCCATGTTGCTTTATAGAAATCATTTTATACTTAGAGCTGCTCTGCATTAACTATATCATTGTTTGCTATCAGATTAACCCCATTTTAATCTTAAAGTGATTTCTTATGGGCTTAACTTTTCATTCATACATTACCTATAAATCCATTCTTCTAGATTCACACCATCCTGAAGTTCTGCTGTGACATTTTGCCAAGTGTTGTTTCTGATAGTCCTAAAATTCCTTAAAAATGTATTTTCCTTAACTTGTTTTGTCTATACTTGAAGAGAGGTATGTTATAAAGAAAAAAAAAATAGCATGGAGAGTGTAGTTCAGTGTATCTATGCACACTACCAGCACATATGCTGCATTAAGAATAACATTTTATTCTGGAGAGATAGCTCATAATGGGTTATGGTGCATTGTAGAGAGTTACCTTTACTTCTCATGTTAAAAAGTCAGTGGTCACTCACGAAGACAAATATATCACTTAAGAACTCATCACATGTCTACTATTGTCTGCAATGTATTATGCAAAGCCTTTATACTCAGTGTCATAAATTAATATGCTTTTGTCATACAGACGTGAAAAAAATAAAATAAAATCATAAAAAAGATTGCATATCAGAGCTATCATAGGATAATTAGGAAGACACAGGGTTGAGAAGAAATAGGTGTGGGCAATGGAAGATATGGCCATATTTCCTAGCTCTGGCAGCGTGATAGCAGTGGATGCACACTTTTAAGTTGTGGCAAGCCACATATACAAGTGTAGAGAAACTAAACAGTGCTGTTCACTTGTTGCCCCACAACAGCAGCACAGAACATGACTAAGGGAAAGAAACCATTAGTTGTCAACATTGTGCAGCATACTTAACAGAAGCATAAGGTATACTAAAAACATATATACAGCACATCCACACAGGAATTGTCTCGGTAAGGTACATCAACAAAGAGGATCACACAGGTAAATGTGCTGCATGCAGGATGTGTGCACATCAGAAGGTGTCATTGGACAGGTAGTATATCATCATACAGATAAATAGCTTGTAATGTTACCCATAAAAGAGTCATAAATACAAGAAATCTAAGCCTTTGAAGTGTCTGGGAATGTATAAGCACAAATATACCCAAACACATGGTAATTGCACTAACACTTACGTATCATGCATAGCATTGTGTGATGTGTAACAGTGTGCTACAACATAGTAAAACTTTTACAGCAGCATGGGTAATTACAAACAGCCCAAGGACTGGTCAAAAAAAAGATGAACACAAGCAAGAATGACATTAGATGCCTGACAGTGAATGTCATACAGAAGGCAATGCTGCATTGCGCAGGTTATTGCTGCAACATGACTCAGCTTCAGAAAATAATATATGCAAACATGCATCAATGACAGTAACTACACAACATACATGAAACATGCAACATTGATGGTGATACAACAACATATGTATATGTATGTGCACAGAATCAGTCAGATATGGCAAGGCACATATAGGAAGTACATATACACATAAATGCAATGAATGCTGAAGGTGAGGCATATGCAGTACCATATAAAATGGCATAAGTGACATGGGTATGCACACGGAAACAAACTTGTACATGCAGGAATACCAACAACAAGGAAATGTGTAATGTAGCAATTAAGACACAATGCCAAATATGACATTCTGTTTATCATGTAAATATGTAATATATATCAACTAGCAAATTATACTACCGTAGAAACATGAAGTCACATATATAGCATCACTGTCATCAATATCTGTACTAACATATACCAAGGACAAATTAGTACCACATAACACAAGTTGAAGCTGGTCATCTAATTTAGACAAATGATCAGGAAACCCCAGTTGTAGCAGACATTTGAAAAATTACCTACAGATTAATTAGTCAGTGATCAGCACAGTGGTCATCATTGTCACAGGATCAGCATGATACAACACAAGAGACATCAGATCAACTGTCAGTGCTACTATAATGCAGTCTAGGGTCCCCACACTGATGGCTTACACCCCAATCCTGGTTGCCTGTGTCACATGCAGAAGCACTCAGCCCATGTTGCTATGCCGAGGAGCTGGATGTGGTGACACTAGCATTTTTGGACACAGTCTAGGTAGGAGGAGTGGTGTGATGTGTCTGTCTGGACATAACAGCTGGGCTCACAGTTGTACAACCAACAGCAGATGTGCATGCACATTGCACCCAGATATTGATGTCTGAGGGCCATATGTGAGGCTATTGAGAGGTGGTCTGCTTCTCTCTAATGGAGGTAATCTGCTCAGTACGGTTAGGGCATGTAACACCTGGTTCATACTGCAGCATTGCTCTAGCACCACCATAACAAGACTTTCAACAGAGCATGCAACAGATAAAACTCTGTCATGCTGTGCAGCCAATACTGCCATGTCTTCTCCATGTCTTTGTTCCTCACCTTCATGTAACACACATACAGCCAGTGGGCTACACAATCAGTGACACGGGCAAGTGCACACAAGTAAGAGCCATGATGTTTCTGTGAGTATTTTTGTGCTAGTAACAGTAGGCAAATACCCTCTGACACACATTCACACACATCAGCTTCACTCCCAAATGTAGTCCATTGAGAAGTATCAGTCCATTGTGGGGAAGAGTCACCATCATTGCCAGACTGTACATGGGACAGTGGATCGCAGTTATTTTCATGTCTGTCATCTGATGTCCCCATATTATCAGAATGTCCACCCATGTTATCCTCCATATCAGAGGCAACACCATGATCCACGTCTGTCCCCTTCTGTGTCTGACAATGAACCCATTGCAGTGGCTTGTCTCCCATGGGTTGTACTATCATAGTTTGGCACATCACATTCCACCTCAGGATCAGTAGAAGGACTATTTCAGGAGTCAGGCAGTGGACATGCTACAAAAAGAGACAGATGAGACATGTCACTTAGCTTCACAGAGATCAAATTATGCAGCAAAGTACTGATGTACGTGACAACTATATATGACTACAGTGCTAAAAATGATACAGATTTACCAGGAGGGCATGGCTGTTGGTGGTTCAGGAATTGATATAACAGAGATATGACATGCAAGTTACATATCAAACAAATATGACAGATGAGTTTGATACAAATACTAAAACCTGTCTGACATATCCTTCTGTGACTCCACCACTGGAGGTGATGGTTTAAATGTCTCTGTCATGTAAAAAGATAGACATATACAAATCATTATTAAGCACATACAAGATATTGCATACATTCCTCCTTTGGTATAACATACAGCAAATAAGACAGACACATATCTAACAGGGGAGGATGATATACAGATTGCAGGTGTCCTGTGCAGGTGAACAGGACCATAGTAGTCATGAAGGGCACACATATGATTATCAATAGTGAACTGCAGCAAACAGATACATTTCATTACTAGGTACTTCTTTGTTTGGTGTATATACCATCTGTCATAATGCAGACACTGTAGTACAACAAGGCACACAAACATCAACATAACAGTATACTTTACAGTCATGACAACAGGCAGAGACATACAACAACTATTAATTACACTAACAGGATATGGAGACACTTAGGTGACAAATGGTGCACATATTATTCAGATGCACCCATGTAACGAACGAGGCAACATGAACATCTTAGATAACAGATGTGCTAAACAGTGCTGCATAATATCAACCAGATGGACAATCATATCTGGTGTATCTGTATATGCAGCTTCCAGGCCCATGTCATGCAATGATATATCTGTATGTTAAAATGGCGCACAAAATCGATGGGAAACTATGCTCCATAATCATAACAGGAGGCAGAGATGCACAACAACTATGGATCACACTAAGAATATGGAGAAACATATGTGACATGTGTTTGTTCTGGGAAGATGTTGTTGGACCTGTGTAATTGAAATATACAGCATCACACATGATGCTGAGAGTGTTATGTATGTACTATGTTTCTAAGATAACAGGCTGTAACACTTACTCTGTGCAGCAACATCAGGTATGTTTTTTACCTTCATGGTTTACTTCAGCTGCTGGAACACAAATATAAGAATACTGTACTAATTTAGAATCAATGTTCTTTAATGAGAAATGGTGCATGCTGTAGTATTTCTGACTGTAGGACATACCTGCATGTCCTGGAATACCTGCTTCAATACCTCCCCTGGATAGCTGATGATCCTGACTGGTACTATGATATGAGGCCAGGAACATCATTATCTCATCCCACAGTGGCAAGGGGGGCCAACCTCTAGTGGCATTACCCACCTTTCTCCTTTTTCATAACAGAAGAGTCTGTTGGCTGCATGGAGGATTATGTCAGAGCAATGTCACCAACAGGCCTCCCTATATATATTCTGACTGGGTCTACTACAAATGATCGAACTTTTAAAACATTGACTTTCATATGGCTGAGACCATATGATTGACATTTCAAATGTTCGAACACCTGAAAAAAAAAATAAAACGAAACTAAAAATACACTCCTGGATGCACCCCCCCCCCCCCCCACACACACACACACACACATCCTACTATTTAAATATACCAACTCCACGATCGTACTACAGTGAGGAAAAAGGAAATGTTCTGGCTTTACGGAGATCTCCATTCAAAATGTTAGAAGCTTTAAAGCTTCAATCATATGGTCTCGGCCATGTGAAAGTCGAAGTTTTAAAATTTTGATCATCTGCAGGAAACCCATTCTGACTAACCATAGCATTGATCATGTTTGTAAACTCCATCCACAGTTCCTTCAGACAGTATTGCCAGTCTGTCCAATATGATTGTGGCCATGCTGGTGCAGAGCATCAATTATTATTTCCTTCTCTCTGTGTGAGAAATTGTTAACCCTACTTTTACTGGCACATGGAAGGCAGGGTGTTATTCACATCTTAGGCTTTATATATGGGCTGACATATTGACATGATTATGTTAAAAACATATGTGAATTGAAATGGTTGCCTCCATTTTACAATGCATAACTATGTAAAGCAAACTGTGCCATGTTTACCACCATCATGTATAACAAACATGTTTGAATAGGTAATCCATATGGACTAACATTAGAATATCTACAAATGAATTTAAAACAGTTTGTACAGATCAAATGGGCAGTGATAGGTTTTGAACCCAGGTTAACAAATATTAAAACAAGCAAGGGGGAAGACATGTCTACCATGCCACAAACCCAGTGCTATAACAGTGGTGTTGCCACAGTTACATGCACATCCAAACAGAAATAGCATGTGTACCTCAGGAATGAACAAAATTAGTAACTAGGTATTGATGTACTCTTGATAAGAATGATAGCGGCATGGCTTACGAATAGGACTTGGCAAGTATCATACAGCAACTGGACAGGTAAAATCCTTGGTTGCAGTCAGGGTGTCCCACAGGGCTCTGTCCTAGGCCCTTACTTGTTTAGATTATATCTTTCAGACATAACTTTATATCTGAGGTATTCTACAGTCTATATGCAGACGATAAAACCAAAAAAACACTAATCCAAACCAAAAAATAAAACCAAAAAAACACCAGTCTGAAAATCCAGAACCTTCCTGACTTTGGCTATTCAAGGTTTTATTGTTGTTACCTTGCTAACTTTGGCTATTCAAGCAAACTGTGCCATGTTTACCACCATCATGTATAACAAACATGTTTGAATAGGTAATCCATATGGACTAACATTAGAATATCTACAAATGAATTTAAAACAGTTTGTACAGATCAAATGGGCAGTGATAGGTTTTGAACCCAGGTTAACAAATATTAAAACAAGCAAGGGGGAAGACATGTCTACCATGCCACAAACCCAGTGCTATAACAGTGGTGTTGCCACAGTTACATGCACATCCAAACAGAAATAACATGTGTACCTCAGGAATGTACAAAATTAGTAACTAGGTATTGATGTACTCTTGATAAGAATGATAGCGGCATGGCTTACGAATAGGACTTGGCAAGTATCATACAGCAACTGGACAGGTAAAATCCTTGGTTGCAGTCAGGGTGTCCCACAGGGCTCTGTCCTAGGCCCTTACTTGTTTAGATTATAGCTTTCAGACATAACTTTATATCTGAGGTATTCTACAGTCTATATGCAGACGATAAAACCAAAAAAACACTAATCCAAACCAAAAAATAAAACCAAAAAAACACCAGTCTGAAAATCCAGAACCTTCCTGACTTTGGCTATTCAAGGTTTTATTGTTGTTACCTTGCTAACTTTGGCTATTCAAGGTTTACTTGACTAAATTGATCATTTGGGCACAGGAAAATAATATGCTGATAAATACATCAAAAACTAAGCATATGAGATTTGGGAGACATAAACTGAAAGGTGAATATTTAATATAGCACACACTGAAACTGTAGACTCGTTTAAGGACCTGGGTATATTGGTAGATTCAGCTATGAGTTTTTCTAATCATATCAACCAATTGGTTAATGATAGTTATAGAACTATAGGGTGTATAAAAAGATTTATAAAGTCTGGGAAATCAAAAAATAATGAAGTCATTGTTTGCTAGTTACATTAGACCCAGACTTGATTATGGAATAACAATACAGAAACCCTATAAAGAAACAAGCATGAGTAAACTGGAAAGAGTACAGCAGAAATACAACAAAGGCATCCATGGATGTGAACATTTAAGTTATTATGAAAGACTTAAATATATGAACTTGTACAGTGTCTCTTATAGATATCTAAGAGGAGCTCTTATTCAGGTATATAGGCATTTAGAAGCAACTACCTCTGGGAATCTTTAGGGTTATCAAAAAGTACTAGAGAATCATCAGACAACCTATGTAGAAGATTCTATAGGAATGAGAGGTGTACTAAGATAAGAGGCTGTAACACAAGGTTCTCTGACAGAGTAGCTGATGCATAGAACAGACTACCAAATTATATTAAAGCAAGTACTAGTTTAGATATTTTTAAGAACAGTCTGGGCACTTATTATGGGAACAAGTGTTTTGGTATATTGGCAATCTAGAAGGGCATTAATGCCAGCGCTTGAAATATTTGTATGTATGTATATATGTATGTATGTGTCAAAGGAAAAATATACTTTAAAAATGATCAAAACATGGTAGGTTCAGGTTAAGGCACTTTAATCTTGCAGCAAGGAGACAAAAACGTGCTATTACAGAGTTTGTCTAACTAAAAACAGGAAATACTTTCATTTTTATACATTCTCTAACTAGACATGGCCTACCAAGCTGACGTAACAGATTACCAGCATTTTCATCATCATCTGTTGACCATCATTCCCATGAATTTCTGCTGATTTATCAATTTTTGTGAGAAACTTCCTGAGGAAAACAACATGGTCTTGGTTATTACCAACTAGATACATGTTATGTTACCATTCAAGGTACTATGACTAATTCAAGCACAATGATAGCAGTTCATTTCTCTAATAATCCTTTGTCTACTTTATCTCTAAGTTTCTGCAGCTGCACATGTTCCCATGCTTCGAACAAAGCTGATTGTTTAAAATCATTACATTTACAGAATATAGTATTGTTCATTCATTCGTTCCTGACCTAGCAGGTAAGTACCTGCTTCTCAAGTACATTTCCAAAAGGCATAAACATGAATATTGCTGTGCTAGCAATTACTAGGTCAGAGGGCATCTTGCAAGTTTCAGAAAGCATACTGAAGTTTTCAAAAAGCATCTTTTTCAGTCTCATATGAAACTCAATTTATATATAACACAGTGCATTTAAAATAGAATGAAAAGTGTATTAATTCCTTTGATTATTAATTAGCATTAAGCAAACACACATTAATACATATTTTTCTAACATTTCCCTCCTGTTAATACTTTTTAATTCTATTTTCAAAAAAAGAATAAACAGTTTGCTTCTTTTCCTAACCTCTTCCAGTCAGGATTTGCAGTTAAGAAAGTCATTCAGTTTAAACTTTTATGAAAGTGTTTTACATTCTAGCAGCTCTTCAAATTCAGTACTTTGATGCATATTCTCAGACACTGATATATCTATGAATTCTTTGATTAATTTCTTCATGCAGGGGATTCCACAACAAACACAAACTCCTATTAGGAGTAATCCTACCCCAATGGCAATCAATATGTTCATTAGGATGGAACCTCACCCCCCAAATACATTCTGGAAAAAGTCTGTCAGAGGGTTTGGGCCTGGTTTGGTCATGGCCGACACTTGCTGAATCACCTCGAGATGATCGTTAATCTCATGCTGATGATCAGGAATACACACACAGCATTCTTCTTTGATTAAAGCACACGTCCCACCCCTCGCCGCTAGGGTGAAGTCAAGAGCCATTAGGTTTTGGAGTACTACAGTTCTCATGGCATTCAGTTCATCATTTATCAGTTCAAGAGCAGAAAAAGTCGCATTACTCATTACTTCGAGAAGTTTAGACAGTTTTCGCAGCTCCCATATTGATTTAACTGCACCATATGCAGGTGATATACCTGTCCATGATATGACAGCATCACTTAAGTCAATATGCGCAAGTTTGGTTCCCACATTACGATGGTCTTTCCAGACTGCTTCGATCAGTCTCACTGGATTCTCAGGTTTCTTAACAGTCTTTTTGGTTACATCTCGGGTATTTCAAATACTTCCCTGAGGCAATACTGCAGTGTGTCATATGGCCGGAACCAGGTATCCCAAAAAACAACTGCCAGACCAATTCTCAGGTAACCACTTATATACTTTTTTACCACACACAAAATAACAGTCCTCTACTTTAGTTGTTACTTTGTTACGAAATGACTGCCCTGCATGAAACATTTTCCTATCTATTACAGATAACTGTTTAAGAAGTACAGGATTACGTTGTACCTGATCAAGAGTCTCATGCATAGATTTCAAAAATGAGTTATAATCTGTACTACAAGATCCACCTAAATCATTTGCTTTTGTATAACATTTATACTGTACGGTGACATTACACTTACTCCATCCCACTTGGATAGTATCATTTTTGTAAAAACATACAATTCCTTTTTGTGTTACAGGCAAATACAGTGCTACCTTATCATGTGCTTTAATAGCAACTGTGTCAAAAAACAGATTTTCCCAGGTCTCATTGACCCCCAGGGGGATAGCAGCCATCAATAAACCCCCGTATGCTGTTGGTATGGCCATGCAGACCCAGTAATTCGAAACATTAAAAGTCTCAGCATACACACGTGTAATTGCCTGATAAGTGTTAAAGTTCGGATGCCAGTCTATGTTTTGCTCATTACGTTTAATCAGTTCAACTTTTCTGGCAGGAAAAAGGAGTGGCCACAACAAAAAGAACAATGTGATTAGCATAGCTATCAAAATGATCATGCAAGTTTTCTGAGGTTGCTCAATGTCTCTATTCACTCTGTTCCTGGCCATTATGTTCTCGTTGTATAACAGTAACAAAGTTTTTGTCCAATTCAAAGTTCTTAACCAGTTTACAGTGTATCAAATGAATCCAGGAAGCTCGCTCCACGATCTTGGCTGCAGTGGGTGTCGACAGTAGTACCTGGTATGGTCCTTCCCACTTCGGAGAACTCCAGTTC
This sequence comes from Protopterus annectens, assembly GCF_019279795.1. Classification (NCBI taxonomy): domain Eukaryota; kingdom Metazoa; phylum Chordata; order Ceratodontiformes; family Protopteridae; genus Protopterus; species Protopterus annectens. The sequence continues at coordinate 1,238,929,532 of NC_056733.1, read as the reverse complement.
TTTTTCTTCACAATCTTCACCCAGACCCAAGTGCCTGGGGCTACTGGTGCTTCCGATTTCGGTTGCTCTTTATCTGAAACAGAATTTAACTGCAAAAGTTTGTTATTCAAAAATCGTCTCATATACCCTGCAAGTGAACTGTCAGCCTCTTGCTCTGTAGACATGAGAGGTTTCCACTGAGGTGTATAATATGCCCTCCCAAACAAAGTTTCAAAAGGAGTCAATCCCTTTGCATTTGGAACAGTTCTCGCGCTCAACAGTGCTAGAGGTAAACAGTGCACCCAGTTCTTTTGTGTCTCATTCATCAACTTCCTAAGTTTATTCTTCAACACCCCATTATTTCTCTCAACTAATCCTGCAGATTGGGGGTGGTAGGTGCAGTGATTTTTTTAATGATATTCCAAAATAGCGACTAAGTTGTTGCACTGTTTGTTTCACGAAATGTGTACCGTTATCACTATAAATCTTTTCTGGTATGCCAAATCTGGGTATAATTTCTTTAACAAGGACCTTTGCAACAGTAGCTGCATATCGATTTTTAGTTGGAAAAGCTTCCACCCATTTGGAAAACATATCTATAATGATAAGGCAATATTTTTTATTCTCACATTTATTCAGTTCTATGAAATCCATACAAATAGTATGAAATGGATACGGTGGTGTAGGGAAACTCCCTTGCTTAGGCTTCAATGCCCCTTGTGCATGATGCTTGTTACAAACATGGCATGCTGCACAAAAAATTTTTGTGTAGTTTGTAAATCCATATGTTGTAAACACTCGATTCACTAACTGTACCATCCCCCCTGTTGAGACATGGCTCTGCCCATGGCTCAACAAAGCTGCATATCTAAACAAGTTAGATGGCAAAATTGGTTTCTTTTCCTTGGAGATGTACAGTCCTTTTTCAAGGATTTCTCCTCGTTTTATCCACTTTTGTTTTTCTACATTTGTAGTAAGTGTCTGCATTGTTTTTAACATTTCTAAATCTAAAATCTCAGAGGGTTGTAATTCCTCACTCAAAAGAAAAGCTTCTGAGGCTGAAGCTGCCTGTTTTGCAGCTGTATCAGCCCGCGCATTACCTTTTGAAATTCTATCTTGTTGCTTGGTATGAGCTACGCATTTGCAAACAGCTACTTTCTGAGGTAACTGAATAGAGTCTAATAAGTCTAAAATAAATTGCGCATGATTAATTGGTTTACCAGTAGATGTTATCATTCCTCTATTTTTCCACTGCTGCGCAAAAACATGTACAGTCGAAAAAGCATACTGACTGTCAGTAAAAATATTCACTTTCTTACCTTTTGCTAAGGTACATGCCCTTGTCAAGGCAATCAACTCTGCTGCTTGTGCAGATAAATTGTGTGGTAAAGATTTTGCTTCTAAAGTTTTAGTATCAGAAACGACTGCATACCCCACTAGGATCTGTCCTGTAGGACCCCTCCTGCACGAGCCGTCCACATAGTATGTCACCTCGGCATCATCCAAGGGAACATCTGTAAGGTCTTGTCTAGGTAATGTCTTTTGCTCAATCTCCTGCAGGCAGCAGTGCGGTTTGCCATCTGCAGGGGTTGGGAGCAAGGTTGACGGATTCAAAGTTGTGCATCGTTCAATTGTCATATGAGGTTGGCTCAACAGTATTGTCATACAGGAAAGATGTCTAGCAGGAGAAAGATATGCTACTTTTTCTTGCAGTAAAATAATTGCGACTGCATGAGGCACTCTCAATGTGAGAGGGTGGAATAACACTACTGAGGCCGAAGCCTGCACTGCCATTGCAGCTGAAACTACCACTTCTACACAGTGGGGCAGGGACCGCGCCACTGGGTCTAACTGTGATGAATAGTAAGCTATGGGGCGTTGCTTGTCCCCATGTTGCTGTGTCAACACTGATGTCATATAACCTTGTTTACAGTCTACAGTTTGAAAAAATTGCTTATGATAGTTCGGTAATCCTAAAATTAAGAATGATGCTATCAGTTGTTTCAGCTTGCAGAAAGCTGCTTCTGCTTCTGGTGTCCATTGTAATAAATCCCATGCTGCCATCGGCTCTTTGAATATCAAATTAGTCAGTGGAGCAGATTCCAAAGCATAATTTGGTATCCAACTCTGACAAAAATTAGTAGTTCCCAGTAAGGACATCATTTCCTTCTTGGTAGTTGGTCTAGGTGCTTGTAATATTGCAGTTTTTTCTATCGTCATCTAATATTCTACCCTCTTTGGATATTACATATCCCAAGTACTTAACTTGTTTTCTCTAAAGTTGCAGTTTGTTTTTGTTTACTTTATGTCCTTGAGTAGCTAAAAACTGTAATAATGCTATGGTGTCCTCTTTACATTCTTGCTGGGTGGGGGCTGCCAGCAGAATGTCATCTACATAAAGTAAGATTTGACTACCTCTCGGTGGGATAAATCCCACCAGGTTGCTTGCCATTTCTTGTGCAAATATCGTTGGACTTTCACAATATCCCTGTGGTAATCTAGTATATGTATACCGTTTCCCCTGAAATGTAAATGCAAACCAACATTGGCTGTCGGGGTGTATCGGTATTGAGAAAAATGCATTACTAATATCTACCACAGAAAAATACTTTTGTTGAGGCTTTAAATCATTCAGTAAGGTGTGCAGATCTGGCACTGTTGGTGCCCTGGGTATGACTGCATTATTTACAGCCTGTAAATCTTGGACCATACGCCATTCCCCGTTTGCTTTCCTGACAAGAAATAAGGGTGTATTACATGGTGAATCAGGAGATTCTATTAAGACTCCTTCCTTAAGTAAGGCTGCTATTATAGGTTTAATCCCTATCTCTGCATCCTTTCTCAAGGGATACTGTCTTTTCTGAGGTCTAAATGTTGACTTTGGCATAATAGTAACTGGTCCTGCTGTTCGTATAAGTCCTACATCTGATTTCCCTGTTGACCAGAGAGTCTCTGGTATGTTTCGCAAGGCTTTTTTCCTCTTCTTCCAATAAGAATAATACTCAGCTATTCTCACTAGTCTGTGAGTGCACAGCTGAGTGTGTCTGTGTTATCCAATTCAATTTCTGTTTCTGTACTCCTTGTTCAGAGAGTTCTAATTCTGTCTGTTTTTCCCATCTTGTGACTTTTTCTCCTAAGTCTGCCCATTTCAAACTTTTATTCTTAGTTTAGCTAATATGTGGCAATCGATTAGATTTGTAAAGTGCTAAAAATTCCTGGGGTAATGAACAGCTTACTACACTGTTTCCTTCTGTGTCCCAGTACACGTTTCGTAACACTAGTCTGTTTGCATGGTACTGAAATAATTCCTGCTCATATTCTTTATCAGGTCCTGGTCTACTACAATAATACAGAGTACAATGTAACAAATGCTGTTTGTCAGTGTCGAGGGAGGGGGATTTACTGATGGCTACATTCATCAGTTTTTCGGTTACTGCCCCTGGACCAGTCGTAAATAAGTCCTGGCTGTACCAATAATATGCCTCACCCTCCAGTCGCACAACAAAAGTATCCATTTGTCACTGTGCTTCCATACCCTGCATGGCTGGAACTATGGCTATGCCAAATATCTGCATTAAGTCTCTACCCAAAAGGTTTACTGGGCATTTTGCAGAAACTACAATTTTACTTTTCTGGGTCATTCCTGAAACGGGGTCTGTTATTGCTATGTCATGGGAGAGTGGCTCCCGATACAGCTGTCCATTAGCTGCTTTCACTAATATATAATCTGGTGATTCTGAATCTTCTGGTAATTTGGAAGGCTGTATCAGGGTCCGTGAAGCCCCTGAGTCACACAAAAATTTGACTTCTCTCCCCTCTACCTGAAGCGTCACTTCCGGTTTTGTATCTGCTAAGTAAAGCTCTAGGCTCAATAAGGCTAAGTCCAAAATTTCATTTTCCTCAACGTCTACAAATTCATGTACATCCTCTACCCCTTCTGTCACATCCTCTGCCCTCGCTATCACATTTGCACTTGTCTTTTCCTGTTTATTTTCATTCAGTGGTTCCTGGCTATCATATAGTCATTCCTCATCTTCCTTATTTTCTGTAGTCACCTTTTTATTTAACCTGCAATCCCTTGCTAAATGTCCTTTTTTCCGGCATTTAAAACATTCACCTCTCTTTTTTCTTTCTTCAAAATCTTCTGATTGCTTGTCAGATTGTTTATTTCCCTGGTTATTTTTCTTACCCTTTCTCCCAGTTTGTACTATAAATACTTCTGACCCATCTTCTGCTGAAAATACTTGAGTTTTTTTTTTTTTTTTTTTTACTATTAAAATGTCTCTCTGCATGTCTAGCATATTCAAGTAATGGCTGCAATCTACTCGTACGATGATCTATCATATGCTTCGTTATAAAGCTGCTAATGGGAGTTATACTACCTTTCAAGAATGCATTCTTTAACTGTTGTTCATATGAGGAATCTTGTGCCTGGTTTTCTGGTATCTGCATTCCACAGTGGTTATTAAAACACTCTAATAATCTAGCATAATATCTATCAACTGTTTCACGTTCTTGTTGAATGCACTGATTAATGCAAGTCCAATCAGCCCTAGGCTTCCATTTTTCAGAGATTCGGTCTGTCAGACCTTTCACTCTGCCATCCAATTCTGCATTAGTATGTGGGAGTGGTCTAAGCTGTGCGTCACGGGGATTCCAGTCGCCACTGATCATGTGCCAATCTGGACCCACAATTTGTCTAGCTACTTTTTCTACTTCTTCTTCATTCAAATGGTAACTTAATCTCATACCCTGTAAATCTTCTAAAAATTTTCGAAAATTCACTTTCGGATGGGGAATTCCCTCCATGGCTTTCCGGATATCTTCCGGTGTCCACGGTCTATAAACTAAAAGAGTCGGATCCTGCCCCACCTGTCCTGCCTGAGGATTTGGCACTTCTACGAGTGGACATATTTCTTCCTCACTCATAGCTCGTGATTTTCTATTTACTTCACATAGTTCAATCTCCTTTCTCAAGTCACGTGTTCGAGACCTTGTCTCGATAGGATCCCTAACAAATAGTTTTGATGCTGTAGAGACAGCTGGATATAGTGGAGGTGGGTCAGCTTGTCCACTAGCTTCATATTCTGGTAGGGAAAGTGGTGGGGGCGAAGAAGGGGCCATTGCTATTACCAAGTTATTATCTTCTTTGTCTAAGAACATTGTTTTTGAATTTTTAATCTTTTGTTCCCTGCGATTTGCTTCCTCAAGCCACCTATGTGCCTGAGGGACTCCTAATTGTTGTTGCTTTTTTAATTGACCTTTTGCGTCTGTTTTTAGTTGCCTGACAAGTTTAATAAGTGCAAGTTTATTTAAATTACCATCGAATTTATACTTATCAACCCATTTTGTATAGTACTTAACATTGTCGGCACGCTGTAATTGCATATATTTTGCGTCTTCAGTTAGGGGCGGGTCTCGGGAACTTTTCGTGCACTGATTTCCCATTCTTGCCTTAGCTAAGCCTTAAATTGTTACGTAACCCTTCTTATCACATTGTACCACAGTTCTACACCTTTTCACAGTTTATCTAGAATAACTGCCTACCTATTCTGTTTCCCTGATCCATGACAAAACAGTAACCTTTTTTGTCCCTGATCTGCACATGCAAATCTTCCTGACAAAAACAGTTCTGCAGCTAGTCCCTGATCTTAAAACAGAAATAAGGTAATTCCTCCTTACCTGACCCTCCGTGAGTTGATCCACTGGATCATTGACTCATCCTCCAATCCCAGATCAGAAACAGTGGCTGGCCTCTTTCGAACGAAAATTCAGTCGGAGGACTTTCAAAACAGAAGAGTCAATTTGGCCTCTTCTCCATACGGGTGCATGCCACCAGGCCCAATTCTGACCTAGGCCTAGAGCGAGAGGTACTTTCTGGTCCGAAGGACCAAACTGTCAAAGGAAAAATATACTTTAAAAATGATCAAAACACGGTAGGTTCAGGTTAAGGCACTTTAATCTTGCAGCAAGGAGACAAAAACGTGCTATTACAGAGTTTGTCTAACTAAAAACAGGAAATACTTTCATTTTTATACATTCTCTAACTAGACATGGCCTACCAAGCTGACGTAACAGATTACCAGCATTTTCATCATCATCTGTTGACCATCATTCCCATGAATTTCTGCTGATTTAACATTTTTTGTGAGAAACTTCCTGAGGAAAACAACATGGCCTTGGTTATTACCAACTAGATACATGTTATGTTACCATTCAAGGTACTATGGCTAATTCAAGCACAATGCTAGCAGTTAATTTCTCTAATAATCCTTTGTCTACTTTATCTCTAAGTTTCTGCAGCTGCACATGTTCCCATGCTTCGAACAAAGCTGCTTGTTTAAAATCATTACATTTACAGAATATAGTATTGTTCATTCATTCGTTCCTGACCTAGCAGATAAGCACCTGCTTCTCAAGTACATTTCCAAAAGGCATAAACATGAATATTGCTGTGCTAGCAATTACTAGGTCAGAGGGCATCTTGCGAGTTTCAGAAAGCATACTGCAGTTTTCAAAAAGCATCTTTTTCAGTCTCATATGAAACTCAATTTATATATAACACAGTGCATGTAAAATAGAATGAAAAGCATATTAATTCCTTTGATTATTAATTAGCATTAAGCAAACACACATTAATACATATTTTTCTAACAGTATGTATGTAATGCAACTCATATATTACTGCAGTCAGTGCCGAACACCATAACAAATATTACTGTCATTGTAAGGTGTACTACACACTTACTAGAATTTATGAAAAAAGTTAAAATATTAAAATGAACTGTTAAGCAGTCATGGCTATATAGCAAAACAAGAAACTTCAAACATTTAAAGCCATCCTCATGTTGCCTCTATCAGACTGAATGTATTCACAACTACTTCTATTTTACTAAGCGTCAGAGAGTATCCATAAATTAGCCATGGAGCATACAATTTATGGAAAGCCCTGTTAGTCATCATTTTCATTAGCATAAAACAGACATTACAGATTAGTCAGAAATAACTAGGGAATATTTTAATTCCATCTGTATTTGTAGTTCATTGGGGAAGTTCCGGTTTGAGTTTATATTAGTCCATCGAAACAGCTGAATATCGAATACCAGTTGTTCGAACTGTAAAGTTACCAGGGAAAGAATTTGGTGGGCCATTTCTGTGGCTTCACAAGTATCAGGACTGTGGTGGGAAGTTATGGGTCAGGTTCAGGTAAATGTGTGATTGTGTGGATGTTTGGGTTAGGGCACGGGTTAGGTGAGTTAGGATTAGGGCGCGGGTGAGGTGGGTGTGTGATAGTGAAAGACTTTAGCTTTAGGGAGGGTTAGGTGAGTTAGGGTTAGGGTGCGGGGTCAGGTGAGTGTGCGATAGTGACGGACCTTAGGGTTAGGGTTTGGGTTAAGGTAAGTGGATAGGTAGTAGTGTATGTACAGATTAGTGTAGGGTTAGATGTAGGATTTTGAGTGTATGTGTGTGGATTGATGTTGTTTTGGTGTGTTTGTGTTGCATGTGTGTTTCTTGGAACAGCATTATTTTTCCCTGGGGAAAAAAATCGCTGTTTTAAGACTTCGATGTTTTTGCAGTTTGTGGTTTGAAGTTCGAACATATGGTGTTTGAACTTCAGACATTTCGATGAACTGATATAGACCCTTCTGGTTTTATATGTACAACTGCATATGGGGAATGTCCTTGCTACTGATAGACATTTATCCATCTGTATACATATTGTTTAATTCAACCCCCCTCCTTTATGTAAAAGACAGATTGTAATGCAATTACAAGAAAAAAAATGCATGAAAACATGTATAAGTTGATTTATACAGAATAAAGCTAACATAGATATATGATAATAGCAATCTGTTCTACCACAACAAAGTCAGCAGGTGACAGCTTACCTTTTCAAGCTAGCTGTAAACAGCTATACATTAAAGTGAGTTTAGTTATGAACATACAGCTTTTAAGTAAAATTTGCACAATGCATAATTAATGAGATTTATTAACATTCAATGTTTTGGAATTCCATTTGCGAACTTCTATATATGTTCTTGAAACCTGGCACATTAACCAATAGATCGCATAAGTGTAAGGTGCGCAACATAACTACACAATAGGTATAATTAAACTGGAATATCTATAACATGTGCCCTATGCCTTCCAATAGTTTGTTTCATTCTATATGCACCAACTTTAATATGTAGTATTGATTCATTTACTGTTGATACCATTGCTACCTGGGAACAGAGAGGGATCTCAGACTTTTTGGAAGGCATTTCTCAACAACTTTCAACTACGATAATGAGGATGTTGACCAGTAGGAGGCTTCAGTGTGTCTAGGCACTAAAGTGGACCTTGAAGAACACTATATAGATGCTCCCTGTCTATGCAGGACATGAAGAGAGGATGCAGGCCCACCCAAGGAACTTTGAGATGACTGACATATGGAACCAGATTGTGTGGAAGCACCGCAGATGGACTAGGATCTACCAGACTGGCATGCAGGTCTGCCAATGCTTTGATGACCTACATCAGGGAGATGCAAAGGATCTTCAATGGAGGGTGCACAGGTCTGACAGCAGCCAGCAGATGCCTACAGTGAGTTACATAATCCACACCTTAGCACCTACATTATAATATATGCATATAGTAAGTATATCTGTTTCTGTGACTGTTTCAAGCATTTTCTATGGGTATCTGTATTGACAATAGTAATGCAAATGCAGGAATTTAAGTTCTACTCATTAAAGTTACCATTAGCATATTGATGCAGTCTGAGGTTATCTGGAACTGTATTAAGCCAGTGTGCACATTTTGCAGGATTGTTGATTATGACTGTGTATTCACACATATAACTGTTACTGATATTCCTTAATATCTGTTTTTATAATCCATGATAAACTGTGATATTCCATAGCTGAAATGATTAAGCAATATGGCAAGTGATTACTAAGCTGTGGAAGGTTACAGCTGCTCACTGTTCTCTATCATCTTTTACTGTCTTTTTTTCTCAGCCCCAAGCTAGCTGTGCCCCATAGCATTCGTAGCACCTATCCTGTGGCAAATAACACCCCTAACATAAATAAAGCCAGCAGGAATCCCAACTGTACTGAAGAACCTTGCAGAACTTAAATGTATGTCTCATTATAATGCAAAAGACATTAGTGGGTTGTTTTATTTTTTATTTTGCTGTAATCCTTAATGCACTGAGCATAACTGCATGAGCCAGCAGCAGGGATTTCAGCCCCCCCCCCCATGTGGAAACATCTTGGTTTCTAACCTTCAAGTCTGTAAAACACACCACTCTAAACTTAATACTAGCCCTTAAAGTCTCTAAAGAAACATTTGGACATCTGTTCTTTCTTGTCTGAGATTTATCCCCACTATCTTTCCAGTCTGTCTCTTAGAATCAACAATAGCTGAGTAGTTCACTTACAGTCCTCAAACATGGTAATTTCTTAAGGCATCCAACTTGTCAAACCAAAAGGTGTCTCACTACTTTTCTGAAAAAAAAAAAAGCATCAGTAACAAAAGAAGGGCTAACATTACAGAAGTGACCTCAGAGCAAGTGAAAGTTTATTTTTTAATCGCACATACCTTGCTCAGCTCATACCATTCCATTCGCCCTGTGGGCTCACTCCACTCCCCTGCCTTGCTCCTAATTTCCACCCAATCCCACTACTCCTACATTTACACCTACATAACCCCTCACACCCTCCAATCACAACACTTCACACTCCCAACAACCACCCTATAACCTAAATTAGCTAATCGAAACCTACAATTAATCTCTAGTGCATATCAAACAGCCTTCAGTACACACCCAGTCATTAAGCATACATCACCAATACCCTATCCTCACATTAATCTCACATTAAAAAAAAATGCATACCTACTAACCCTACATCCACAGATAGTACAATATGTTACTTTATCAAATTCCAACCCTCCTCCTCCTATTAATAGCTGCACAGCTCACATCGTATCATGCATATCTTAACACCACATGGCAACAGCAAACCCCACAACTCCCTGCCCATCAGAACAAATAGAATCCTCCATTAACATTGCTGCTAACATCTTTAATATGGAGACCACCTACCTTTACACATTGCACCTTGTTCCCCTCAAAACGCAATCACCTACATCATTGACATATGATAAAGCATTACAAAGATTCATAAAAGTAATAGTTAACTTTGCATCACAACTAATTCTTAGTGGAGATATACATCCCAACCCTGGCCCCTCAGCAACACCTGTCAACCTATCATCAACCCCGCTAAACCTCACCAGAAAAACTCCAATCTCCTAATATTAACTATAAACCTTAGAAGTATTCTCAACAAGACCAGTGAACTGCACACCATCCTCTCGCATTACTCACCTGACATAGTTGCCTTAGAAACATGGCTTAAATCCGAGATCAACAACAATGAGATAACACCCCCCTGGTAATAACATACATAGACAAGACCAGATAGGAAAAAGAGACAGAGGTGTAGCCATACTGTACAAAAATAATCTAACCCTCAAAACTATAGATGTAAGCATCCAAGATGTCACTAATGAAGAAAAACTATTAACTAAACTTTTACTTACTTCTGAAAAGCAAATAAACACAGTAGGTGTCTACATCCCACCAGGGAATAATATCTCTGCCCAAGAACAAACCCTGCAATGGGCAAATAAGCTTCCTCCCCAAGAAACAATTATACTTGAAGACTGTAATATCATTTGGTATTCCTGTAACTCAGACTCACCCACAAACCACATTTCTCTGTACAGCTTCTCCCAACTAATCCAACACACTACCAGGATACATCAAAAATAAATCAGTTCTAGATTGGATACTCACCCATCAACCCATCCTCTCTTAACTCACAGGCTGTGTCCCTGACAGCCTTAGTGACCACCACCTCACCTTTGTACTCTGGCATCAAATAAACTCTTCCAAAACTCCATCATGACAGCAAATCAGAAACAAAAAAAATTCAATTTCCAAGATTCCATATACGCACTCAAAAGCTGCAGATGGGCACCTTGCGAACACCTCTCATTAGACAAGGCAGTGGAGTTATTTAAATCCACCTTCCTTAGCATCCTAAATAAGCTTGCCCCACCTAGAACAATAAGGATAAAACCCAACTACACCCCATGGCTAACTAAAGAAACAAGAGCTGTATTAAAAGCAAGAGACAAAGCCTCAGACAATTGGCACCATAACAAATCACTAGCCAATCATCAGAAATACATAAAACTAAGAAATTCTGCCAAAAAAATTTTTAAGGCAAGACAAAAAAGAATATTATGCTAAAATACAGCTAGAACACCAAGGAAACCCGTAAAAGTTCTGGTCAGCAATCAAGAAAATCCTTCAGCCTGGTCAAATCATTACCCCCTTCCCAAAGACTGACAACACCATAGATGACATACCCACACATTTTAGCAAATGTTTCAAAAATGTTATAGTCAAACTAACAAACACTAGCCACTTCCACCCACTCCTCTCTCTCCAACACAAAATAACAATAACTTCTCCCTACAACCTATTCCTACTGCCACCATAAAAAATATCTCAAAAAACTCAAACCAACAACCTCAGCTGCAGATAACTTACCTGCAGACTATCTCAAAATCACTGCAGAAGCCATTGCATACCCTGTCTCCAGCCTTTTAAATCACTCCATCACTGAACAGCAGGTCCCAGCTATCGGGAAAATAACCTGCATCATTCCACTACATAAAAGTGGCAGCTTCATAGAGCTTTCCAACTACCGTCCAATTGCTATCCTCTCTCCGCTATCAAACATTCTGGAAAATTGCATCCATACCCAATTCCTCCACTCTCTTCTCTAACAATTTACTATCCAAAACTCAACATGGATTCTGCCCATACCATAAAGCAGCCATTGCCCTTCTAAGCTTTCACTAACTCTGTCAACTCTCTCATAAATGAAGGTAACTTGATGTCATTTCTCAACCTCTTGAAAGGATATGACACAGTCTCACACTCTAGACTGTTAAACACACTATCATAATTTAAAACCAACCACTCCACACTCACCTGGTTCCAGAGCTACCTCACTGGGAGGCAGCAAGCAGTCAAATGGGGTAACTCCCTCTCTCTACTGCTGTCAGTCACCTTAGGGTTCCTACAAGGATCCATTCTTGGCCCTCTTCTCTTCACATTATTCATTAATAGCCTACTTACTGCCACTAATGAAGCCATGTTAATACAATATGCTGACAACTCTATGTTAATTTGTGCATCCCCAACACTCCACCATCTTCAGGAAATAACACAGCAAGCTTTCTGTAAAGTAGAAACATGGCTAGCCAATGCCCATTTAATACTCAATCCCAACAAAACAAAATTCATCCTGTTTCACCATACAAGATCTCCAGACCCATCTTCGCTATTCAAACAATATCATCATTACCCCAGTCTCCCACACCAAACTCCTGGGAGTAGTAATAGACAAAAACATGAATTTTGATCTCCACATAAATCAAATAATCAAAAAAGCCCACAAAAAGTGGGTAACCTGTACAGGAACAAACTTTCTTTCACAGAAAAATGTAAAGTCTGCATTGCCAGAACCCACCTTCTCCACACTCCTGTATATGTCTTCCATCCTTACTAACCTCAAGAAACCTTACACTTCTATTATCCACTTTATAACTCCTGTAACCTCCTTCTCCCTTACTTATATCCCCTTGTCTTCCTCGCAGTTGTAAACTGCATTCTGTCATATGACATACAAGATGTACTATAGAGGCTTAAGAAAATCTAAGGCATGCTGTACTGTATACTTTATTTATGTGTTAATCTCATCTCTCATGTATATATTTTTGTTGATTGGTCTCCTATGTATATAAATTGCTTTAAAGATCTCTGCTAGACTGTAAGTAGATACATATAGGCTGTATAGTAAAATTTTCTTTGTTGTACTAGACATGTATTAGTAAAAATGTACTTTGCTGGAGCTTTTTTCCTTGGCCCTCCACTGAAAATGGACACTGTTGTCCAGTCGGACCATCTCGATAAACAAATTTTAAATAAAAAAAAAATTGTTTCACTTTGTGTGGGTTCACATCTCATTACAACCTGTTCTTGTAAATACTGGCAGATATTTCTATAACACTGCATATCACATATGGAACACCTATGGTTGTTTGGTTGCTTATGCAGTGCAGATTTTTACACATGTAGCATGGCCTTGGTTCATCGACACCTATAGCACTTAGGCTGTGGATGACAATGCATTCTCCATTATCATACTTCTATATGTGGGAATGTTAAGTAATTATTAAGCTCTGCATTACAGAAATTACAATATTATTTTAGTATCCATGCTTGTTCTAATCATTTTCTTGAATAAAATACAGGTCTATAACAAATATATTTGAGTTTTGTAAACACAATGAAAGTACAAGGTGTAGATCTATAATCCTTATAGTGTGTTATGGGTGTAGGTTTACCACTGTATGTAGAGACATGGTATTGAATCACACAGTTGTGCATTAATGCCATTAATGGCTTATTTTTTGTTAGAATTAGCTTAGGTGTTTTATTTTGCAAACTATGACAGTTAAACTTGGTGTGCTGACACATGTTAATTTATAAGGCAGAAAAATGTGCATTCTATTGTTATTTCATAGACTTTTACAATAATGAAAGAAGTGTGATGTCTATCAGTTCAAATGGTTAAGCAATATGGCAATAAAAATGTTTCATGAATAATGTGGGTTTGAATCTCAGTGTAGACAATTTTGGATGATTTCTTTGCAGTTCAGCATTTCCTATTTAATAACAGATATGGGAGACCTCTATTTGGTTGGTAATTATGCAGTATGTATTTTTACATATCTAACATGGCCATGGTACATTGATGTTTGTAGCACTATTACACAGTTTAAGCACAACCTAGACAAGTGAAGGGGGAATAGGAAATTTACAACCCGCCTGGCACTCATGTTCCTTATATACAGAGGTAGCTTATAAATGTCTGGCCCTCAATGTCCTACTTGGATGCAGGACATCATACTTTTTTTGGGGGGGGGACTTGGCTAGGCTTAGAAAGGTCCCCCTGGGTCCCACAGTCTATGAAGTTAGGAAATCTATGAAGGATATTGCCATTAATTGTAAAGTTACAAAAAGCATCATACTCTTCTTAGTAATCATGTATATATTAATGCTAGATACAGTTTGAATTACACAATATTATGTTATAATCTATTACTATAATAACTTTCAAAATAATAGTAAACACAACCCTAAAAAAGTTTGGTCAGCCATTAAATAAATCTTGCATCCCAGCTATAAATTCAACCCTAACCCCTCTCCCAATATCTCATCACCTGGAATCGCAATACAATGCAACTCTTATTTCATAGATGGTGTAGCATCTCTAAACAAGGATTCTCCAACATCTGATCATAACCATGTCTAGCAGCCACATATCTCCACATTCACTTTTACATTCAAACCTGTGCCCACATCCTATATAAAACTACTCTTAAACAAACTAAAACCATGCTCTACTTCAGCTGATCATCTTCCAACTGAGTACCTTAAAACAGCAGTAGATAGCATTGCCTACCCTATCTCAATCCTTATAAATAGGTCAATCCAGAATCCCAAATTCCCTCTTTCTGGAAAAAAGTATTACATTATTGCTCTGCATAAAGGAGGAAAGTCAACAGACATTACTAACTTTTTAGCTACAGCAATCTTATCCACTCTCCAAAATATTGCAAAACATATTCAAAAAAGAATTGGAAACTATCTCCTGCAGGAAGAACTGTTATCCCCCCACACAATATGGTTTATGTCCTTCCCATAATACTAACACTGCACTTCTAATCTTTATAGATACTGTCAATAAAGCTGGAGATAATGGCAAATTAGTAAGCCCTTTATTTCTAAACTTGTCTAAAGCCTTTGACATAATTTGTCACAGCAAACTTCTATTTCAAATGTCCTTATTAGGTCTCTCAGCCCAGCATTCTATGGTTCAAAAGCTCAAAGTTCAATAGGTATTGGAGAGTAAAATGGAACTCCACCCTCTCACCATACCTCCCAGTCACCAACAGTGAACCCCATGGTTCCATCCTTGGTCCCCTCCTCTTTAACATTCTCACCAACACCCTCCATACAAAAGGCCTACTTAATACAGTATGAAGATGACTCTACTTATTTGCACATCTGACAACATGGCACACCTCCAAAATATTACTCACAAAGCTTTAACAGCAACTGAAAGATGGCTTTGGAGGTCACAGATCATGCTCAGCACTAGAAAAACAAGCTACTGTGTTTTTCCCCTAAATCCCCCTCCCATGAAAAAACTAAATTTAAAGTCCTTTTTTGACAATACAACCACTAAAGTCACTTCTCATAGCAAATTATTAGGGATGACAGTGTTTGATTATCTTAAATTTGACCTGCATATACAAAATTGCACAAGAAAAACTCATCAAAAACTAGGGATGCTTTAGAGAGCTACCAAGACTTTCTCACCGACACAACTAAAGCTATACTTACCACTATTTCTCTCCTTCCCACACTTTTTATTGTACTCCCATCCTTACCAACTGTCAGTCATCACAAAAATCAAAACTTGAGCAATGTTATAACAAAGTTGTTAAATTTGCAGCAAATACCCCATTCAGAACCCACCACTATATAGCACTAAAAAGCCTAAACTGGTTTGAACTACCCCATCAACTAACATATACACAACTTCTTACCACTTATAAAATTATCTAGAATCCATCTGCTTGTCTAGCATTAAATAACATTCTACGCAACTATGTTCCCAATCTGTCATCACGATCCAGTGACCAAAAAAACTTCTGTCTGTCCACAAAGCTATCAAATCTGCTGGACAATGACTGTAATTTACCATGCTGCTTAGCCTGGAACTCCTTATCGCTATCCATCTGGTCAATCCCCTCCCTCCCATCCTTCAAATCCATTCTGGAAAACTTCCTAACCAAAAGCTGTCTCTGTCCTTGCTCAACATTAGGATAAACTATATCCCTAAATATGAACAAATACCTATTCATACATTACCTCTCCTTACTCTCCCTTCGTAATTCATTTCCTTACATCTATCAATTTGATACTCTGGCTTTCTGTTTAAATATACCATAAGATTGATTTTCTCTCAATGTTATTCCATTTTCTGTTTGTATTATACTAACTTAATTTAATTTCTCTATGAACTGGCTAAAATGTATCTATTAAATCATTATCATGCCCAAAACTTAACATAAAATATATCAACGTACTACCCCCAGGATATAATATAATCAGACTAGACAGAATGTACAAAAAAGCTGGTGAAATTGCATTATTTTACACTAGTCACTTCACAGTGATGACTTACTCAGGTCCCATTCCTAAATTTGATAATGCAGAACTTCTTATTACCACCCTGAAAATGAACAATCTTAAAAACCTATGTATTGTCATTTACATTTCTCCAAGGACAGAACACTGCCATGCTTGAAAATATCTTATCCTGGATCACAGCAAACATCTCCTATGAAACTATCATTCTTGGTAATGCTACCATAAATTGGCTAACTCTTACACCAATTTCTCCAACTACCTCTGTAAACCCCTACAATTTATATCAGCTTGTACTATCACCTGCAAGATATGACAAAAATTACAACGAAGGATTCATATTGGATTGGATCCTAGTATCTGACTCAAGTAAGTTTATACAAACATGTATCCTCCCCAACACACTAAGTGGCCACTTACCCTCCTACACCATTAGAATATCTAAACATACTCCTAAAAACATGCATAGAAGACAATTCATAACCTAACTAACTTTAATCTTGAGTTCTTTCTATATATATATATTGCAATTTGCTAAATGGACTATCCTAAAAACTCTTACTGTCAATGAAGCTGTAAATCACTTTAACATTGCATTATTAAGTATACCTAGCAGCTTAGCTCCTACTCAGACTAAAATAATTAAAATCAGTCATACCCCATGGCTATCATATTCTACCAAACAACTAATGTCCCTTAGAAATAAAGCATGGAATGAATGGCTAAAAATAAAACCCATGACAATTTACAGTCTTACAGACAACACTGAAATAAAATCAAAAAGCTTACTATAAGCTTTAAAAAGCAATTCTATACCTATCAGCAATCTACCAACTCTCACAACCCCAGAAAAGTCTGGTCATCAGTCAATTCACTTCGTAAACCAGGCACAAAACTGAACTTTGTCCCTCACCCAGATAAATCTCCTTTTCAAATTTCCACACTCTTTAACTCTCACTTCTTCGACATTATATCGAACCTAGTGTTAAACAATACATACTCTTTATCATCACAGAACCAATCCATTGTTTACAACAATCTTTACTGAACAGGGTTAGTACTGATGTCACTAAATGCTGTACTGCTAGTACTCATAGATTTATACTTCACCCGGTCTCTACCAATCTTATGAAAAACTTCTACTTAAATTCAAACTTTGTACTAACTCAGCAAATAATCCTCCTGCTGAATGTCTCAGGCTTGTTGCTGAAAAGAATTCCTTTGCAGACAGTGTATAACATCCATCTAATTAGTGGGAAGAGCTGAGAAATAGACTTCCTCATTTAACTAGCAATATTTGGAGGCATATTTATTTAGCTGGAGTGCTTGTTTGGCTTGCTTGGTGTTCTCTATCTGACGATTGCTGATCTCTGTCTGCATTTGATTTTTCCACCCACCCACTTAACTGTTGTACTTTTAAACTTGGTGGCTTTTGAGTTGCCCACCCCTACTACAAATCTGATTTTGGACACTCCTCCTAGTCCTATCTCATCAGCTCATTCTACTGAGCATGGGCCGATCAGCTATGGAGGCCCACTCCCTTACCTCTTAAACTTGAGTCATCTTCTGTTTGCCCCTTTCCAACTTACTTAAACTATACTTTATTCAGCTGCTTTTATCCATGCTTTTTCCTACTTTATTTTGCTTTATGCTACTTGTTCGTAAAAGTGTTCATTTACATTTATTCTGCTGCATTTATTACTGCTTGTTAGAGCCTGATTACATTGTAACTGTAATTCTAAGCTTCTTAGTTTTGATTTAAGCACGTGGGATTCAAACTAGTTATCTTACAGAAGGAAGGTTTGGAGTCTGCACTTTTGTAGCAGGAGAGGTAGCTTACATCCTTCTAAGTTGGTAATTGCTGTTTGAAAGCTCATTGTGTCTGATAGTCTAAAAGTGTCTTAGTTCTGGTTAAAGCACTTCAGTTTCAGGCCAGTTATGTTACATTAAGAAGGTTTGTGGTCTACACTCTTGTGGGAGGAGGGGGTAGCCTCCACCCTTCTGAGCTGAGAAATGTTGGTGAAGGCTTATTCTGGCTGTTATTCTAAGTGTCTTTGTTCTGGTTTAAGCACATGGGCCCCAAACCAATTATTTTACATTAAGAAAATTTGTGATAAGCACAATTTACTGGAGCTTCTCAGAGTTTGGCATTCTTAACAAGAGGTCTGGAGTGCATCTGAACCGAAATCCAAGGCATCCACTGAAATTTTCTAAAAATAGGTACAATTTAAGCCTGCATTGCACTTTGTGTATTTTATTGAACTGCTAAATTTTACTGCTTTTTGCTGCTGCGACTGATTCATTCATCACTTTGTATCATAGCTACTTCTGCCTTAAATAGCACAAGCTAGATTCAGACTTGCTGACTCTAGACTGTTTGGTATCACTTGAGCACTAAAACCATCCATCTTACATTAAGAGGGCCTCAATGCACCCTTGTGGCAGAAGTGTGCAGCTCAGGACTCTTCTGAATTTGGGATTATTGGAATAAGGCTTGGTGTGGGGCTTTCCTATTGGTAGTTTGTGGTAAAACTGTTTAAATTTGCTTGTATTTAATTCTCACATTTGTGCAAGGTTTGTGGTCAGTTTACCAGCACTGCTCAGAGTTTGTCATTCTTAACCAGAGGTCTGGAGTACATCTGTACAGAAACCGAAGGGATCCAGTTAAATCTTCTAAAAATAACTATATTTTAAACCTGCATTGCCCTTTGTGAAATGTATTTTATTGAACTGCTGTTTGATTTTTACTGTTTTTTGCTGCTGTGACTGTTTCATTCTGCACTTTGTATCATTGTTACTTCTGCCTTAAATAGCACAGGCTAGAGTCAGACTTGCTGAATCTGGACCGTTTGGTATCACTTGAGCACTAAAACCAGCCATCTTACATTAACAGGTTCTCCCTGCACCCTTGTAGCAGAAGTTTGTAGCTCAGGACCCATCTGAGTTGGGGATTGTAGGTATAAGGGCTTGTGTGGGCCTTTCCCTTTGGCAGTTTGAGTTAAAACTGTTTAAATTTGCTTGTATTTAAACATCGCATTTGCTCATAGCTGTACACCATGCAAAACAGGTTAGCAGTGCCCTGTATAGATGCAAACACCTAGGTATTTTTTTCACCTAGATAACAGTCCGTGGAACCATCCCAGGCTTCCCTGCTTCACTGCAAGCAACTCAGATGAGCATTGAGCAGGATCAACACACAGTTCCGTTGCTTACCCTAGAGCAAAAGCTGATCTAACTTGCCTAACCCTTAACAGTACATATGGTTTAACAAGCTACAATGGACAGTCACTTTCTCAACATTTCTCCAAACAACCTGATTGACGTGAGCATCCTTAGGCAATCTAGTAATTGCCTCATGTAAACTGACAAACATTTGCTCCTACAACAAAGAAATACAGTATGTGAGAGATGTAACTATACTTTGAAACTGGAATCAATCCTCTCAAGTAACAATAAACAAGACATAAAACAGGTTGTCAGCACACACACTTCTCATCTCACACAAGATAAAGTCATAACACATAAACCTACATAGGGGGAGGTACTAACTAAAAGCATACCAAAAGACCAGAAACCTCCTAAGCACAAACAATTCATACATACTAGAGTATGACCAAAATCTACTA
Source organism: Protopterus annectens (assembly GCF_019279795.1). Classification (NCBI taxonomy): domain Eukaryota; kingdom Metazoa; phylum Chordata; order Ceratodontiformes; family Protopteridae; genus Protopterus; species Protopterus annectens. Next base: position 1,238,909,579 of record NC_056733.1, on the reverse strand, counting down.
CACATGACAACACACATACCAGTGTCTCAGCGAATAAGCCCCTAAGGCAGAACACCTCAAAACCAAATGCCCTGTTCATAAAAGATCCCATTGTGAGACACACAGATGTCCCTCTCTCCAGACTGGACAAGAAGAAGGTCACGGTAAGCTGCCTGTCAGGTGCCAGGATCTATCAACTCATGCACACACTCAAGTCACTCAACATCAATTACCATTATGACTTTCTCATAGTACATGTTGGTGTTAATGACTTGAGATATATCTTCCTGGACTATATGAAGAGAGACATGACTCAGCTCTCAGATTATGTGTCCTAGGCAGGTATGTCCTTAACACTAAGCAGCATTCTACCTTCATGCAGGATGATGCCGCAATATAAATAAAAAAATATTGGCTTCAACAATTGGCTTAGCTTCTAGTGCCAGTTCAAGGGGATCCAGTATCCATCAGCCTGGGAAGATATAGTCAACAGACTTTGCTACTTTGCCAGAGATGGTCTTCACCTGTCTCTTCTAGGCATTTGAATACTGGAAAAGACATTTGCCTCCCCATAGTACCCTTTTCAGGCAATACCAAAAGAACAAAACTTCGGACATAAAAAAAATCCACTACAGACAAACTCAATGTTATGCTGCCTAATGTTAGGTGTCTAAACAGGAAACTGCACTCTCTGGAAGTTCTCCTCACCTTGGAAGATCCTGATGTCTATGCAGTCACCAAGCCTTGATTCAAGACTGCTGAGTGCACCCCGGTCATGCAAGGCTACAATGCCTTCCACACATTTAGACCTCAAAACAAGCTTGAAAGGTCCAAAGATCCAAAGGTGGAGGAGTATCGATCTTCATTAAATCCAGATACATCTCAAGACTGGTTAAACAGTATGGCCCTCTTGATCTACTCCAGCTCCAAATAACTATAGGTAAATCACCCTACCACATCATTGTTAGCTACAGGTCCCCCAACATGAACCATGAGAAGCACACTACCTACCTGAACTTGCTTGAATCACTCAATATAGACCCAAATACCTTGGTCATGGGATATTTCAACTTTCCTTCTATCAAGTGGGTGACATACATGAGCCAAAGCTCAATTGCCCTGAGGTTCCTGAACTAAGTTAACATAAATTCTCTGGAACAGTTAGTCTGCACCCCCACAAGGAGTTCAAATATTCTGGACTCACCAATATGGGGGTCACTGCACTGCCACCTGTGTTCTGCCCTCACTAGTAAGGTCAGGCCATAAATCTGTCTCATTCAAAGTAACAATCAAATCTGACATCTCTACAGGAGCAATAAAAATGATAAACTTCTCCTAAACAAACTATAGCCTACTAAGTAATGGTTTGGGAAGTTTCAAACCCCCTGCTATTACAGCCAACAATATCTCCTATGCAGATGAGTACACAAATACCTTGTATAACCACTTAAACAACTGTATTGACTCTGTTGTACCAGACAGGATCAAAACCAACCCCTGGATTTAATAAACTCCATGTAGGAATAGGATAATTCCTACACGGAGTGTATCATGGTCATGTTTGCAGCTCCCCCTCAGCAGCTCGCCTTGCATATTAATGAAGGCATGCTACTGATGGAGAGCCATGTACACGGTTACTGAATCAGTGCAAGGGGGTGTGTTACAGTGCTTTCAGAAATGTAACACACCCCCTGCACTATGAAAGTGCCATATGGCACTACAACATTACAGAAAGTGCCCTTGGACACTTATTTATATAGTACATTGATTTATTTCACACAGGGGGTGTGTTACAGTGTCCATAACAGACCCGCTGCACTGTCAAAGTGCCATATGGCACTAAAACATTAAAGAAAGTATCCTCAGACACTTACTCATAATTTTATTTATAGTTATGTCGCACACGGGGGTGTTACAGTGTTCATAACACACCCCCTGTATTGTTAAAATGCCGTATGGCACTAAAACATTAAAGAAAGTGTCCTCAAAATCTTATTAGTATTTGCCAGATATATTTTACACAGGGGGTGTGTTACAGTGTCAGTAACACACACCCTGTACTGCCAGAGTGCCATACAATATGGAAATCAAATGTGCAAATGTGACTTTCCCTTTTATGTTTATTTAATTTGTTTTAATTTTTTTTGTCAAGTTTAAGCATAGCTGAGCATGTTTGAGCATTGCTCAACATTGCTTAAAAGTAATGAAAAGCTATATAGAAATGTATAGCTGAAATTTTCACAACTGAGTAAGCTGAATGATTAGAATTATGGCTTCATGCGCAGTAGGTGCACAGTTTGAATACCACAACAGGCCATTCGGCTTTTACATCGGAAAGCATTCCTAGTTATATTTCTGCTTTTTTTTCATTGCTGTAGTTATTGATATTTGTCAACCAGGTTAGTGCAGCTGTTCCAGAATCCCAGTGTCAGTGGAGATATGAGGTGAAAAGCTCCAGTTAAACACAAGTGTCTAATACAGTTCAGTCACACACCAAGGTAATGTAATTAAAGTACATAGGTTGAAGTTATGTAAAGTAAAATACAAACACATATTAATGAAGTGTCAATAATGAGTAATTAATGTCAATATATATTTGTGTTATTATGTAAAAGTCTTGTTTGTCCTGAGCTAAATTTTGCTAAGCACTGCTAAGCCAAGCTAAGCAATGCTTAAACAGTATCTTTCTTAGCAATGCTCGGCTCCACTTAGCTGGTTTGAGCATTGCTAAGTAGTCCCATTCTAAGCAGTCTTCAGCTAAGCTAAGCAGATTAGTGCACTGCTAAGCATTTGCCATTTTAACACTGCTCAACTCAGCTTAGTGGGTCTGTGCACTGCTGAGGTTTGCTTAGCATTTTTAAAAATGGTCCAATGGTGACAAAGGGTGGGAAAATAGTCTTATTTATGCTGCACAGACAGGAATACAGCCGGAACCTGTTGGAGTTTGACCCATGCAGGAACTATGGCAGGAGTTGGAGGGGGAGCATGCTTTCAGGAGAAGTGCTGGGGCATGTTGGTGTCTAGGATCATGGTTGGACTCCTAATGAAAGACCATGATGCCAGATTGCTGGAGGGCCAGTACCAGGACTCTGAATCCAAGTCTGAGGCTTGGGACCATCTGGCACATGGGCTCACCAATGCCACTGGAAACTCCCGCACTGGTGAGCAGGTGCATCATCATTATGATGACCTGAAGAGGGGAAAGGTAGTGCTCTTGGCCTATTGGATACAAGATGCTCGGGACATGAATGCCCCAGAGGTTTGTAAGTGTAGGAACCATTGCGTATGAAATTCTAGTATGACTATGTGATAGACAGGGATGCATAATGGTGTGTTTCTCTTACCACAGCTGCAGAGGAGAGGACTCACAACTTAGAGGCCCACTCAGGGTGCCTAACGAGGATGCGCCAACAGTGTGGTGAGTACAGACCTATCTTGCAATATATAGTACAATAAATAAGAAAGAGTACATTCATTAAAATCCACAAAGAAATGGTGAAGTAACCAAGGCTCAGAATGTCCTAGTTTAAACACAGTCCAAGAATGAATGAAACATAGGTAAGATCCAAGGTAAATTTATTCACTCAGGTAAGCACTTTCATGATACACATATCACTTCTTTAGACCTTCAAACAAACACATCCTAACCAACTATATTTAAATAGTATTCAAACCAATCAAGCCAATTAATACTTAAAGTAAAATCAATCATTCTACAATATGTACAAAGTCATACAAGAAAAACATTTCAGGTATAAATATGTAATGAACATTGTAACATAAAATGCATTAATTAAAAACAATTAAAATATATATATATTTAATATATTTCTCTGTCATTCATTAAAATAATTTAATTTCATTTGACCAGCCTCCTATTCTTCAAAACTGGTTTCAGGGGTATTCTGTTATTAAGGCCCTTTCCTTTATTAGCTCTTAATCTGATAATCCATCTAGTTTCAGAGGTCTCTGTATGGTTCCTTATATCACCACCTCTCTAATTAGGAATACTTCTCTCAATAAATAAGAACATAAAAATGTGATCAATGCTCCCAGAGGACACATGTTTGGACTGTGTTTAAACTAGGACATTCTGAGCCTTGGTAACTTCACCACTTCTTTGTGGATTTTTATGAATTTATTGTACCTTGGTGGAGTATTCATCCTAGCTGTTTCCTGTCTAGTGTTTTCTTGGATTTTTATTTTTTGGTTACAGTTGGGAACGATGGCTGAAGAACATATAACTGTAACTGTTGCACCTGAGATAGAACTTGATTATTCTCCAAATGTGGAAACCGGAATACAAATGAAAGCATTGTATAAATTATATGAACTACTAATCAAGAAAGGTAATCCTTTGCTATCTAATGAGACTTTTCTTGATGGAAATGGTATAGAACATGAAGAAATAAACTATGCTGCCTTTTTGAGGGCAACACATAGACTAGAGGATTTTCTATACAAGATTAAGAAGCTATATACACAGAGATGTTATTTTGAAGCATGTTTAAAAAATCATGTCATTCCCAGAGGACTTAGAGTCCTGAAAATTCCAAATCAAGGGGAAAGGCAACCTGGGCTGTTAAGTAAGTGGCAGCATCTCAATTTAAAACTGAGCTTTAACTATATCTGCTTATTACTGGAATCCTCTGTCAAAGAAGAGGAAGAAATAAGAACCAATGTCATTTCTGAACAGGAATTATTATTTGCTTATTATCCACATAAATTAGTGGATGAGAAATGTGCTTTGATAGCTGAATCTGTAGTAGATTTTGAACGTAGACTGCTACAACAGAAATTTCATAAACTTGAAAGGGACAAAATGGATTTTAAGGAAGGGCACATCTTTGTATGGCCCAGAAATAGTAATTATGATCATATTAAAGAAGGTATGACCTTAAACAATGGGGGGGGGGGGACGCTAAACAACACAATGACATCATCACAGAAAATTTTGAAGAGGAGAGGAATTTATGAGCAAGAACTAAATATAACGCTCCTCCATCCATCAGCGTTCCTTTAGCAACAAATTCAACAGCTTGTTTAAATGGTGGAATGGAAGGGAAACAAAGGCTGGAATCCATCGAGCAAGTGTCAACAACATTTGTTCACTCAAGTGAAAAAGTGGAAGAGAGGCAAAGGCTGGAGTCTACCGAGGAAGTGCAACAAAAGAAAGATATACCAGGAATACAAAATGATGATCAAGAAGGTACATCAAAACAGGTTTTTCACATATTTCCAATAAAACTGAATACTTCAGAGAGACAATTACAGAGATGCAGGTCACACAGCATGAACTGCAACAAAAGGAAAATACCTACAAGCCCTCCAGCCCTGGGTTTATCCAAGAAGGCATGGAGAAAGGACGTATAGTTTTAAATATTTCCTCAAGGAACTTGACTGAACATGAAAGGAATGTATTGGAAAGGGGACTTTCTTTTATTCCATCACAACGGACTGAGGTAACTGATACCATTTTAGATTTGCATATGTTTGGCAAGAATGTTTTGTTAAAAATGCTGTTTAAAAATCAGGGTGGTGAACCTAAAAATATTAATGTATATAAGAAACCTAGTCTATTTATTCCACCCAGCCATCCAGTCGTTGATGTTTTTATTAGCATTTGTGAAAATGAAATATTTGAAAATGTGAATGGTAAAAATAGAGCTAAAACTTTTTCTAATTTTAGTAGGGATGATTGGAATGCGTTAAAACAACTACAGTCTGACACAAATGTTATCATTTAGCAAGCAGATAAAGGTGGCCCTATAGTTTTAATGGATAAAATGTATTATGACACAGCAATGTATGAAATGCTACAGGATACCTCTGTGTATGAAAATATCAGCCAAGCTAATATGGAGGGGGTGTTATCATGACTGGATGGGATACTATATGATTGTTTATTAGATAGCACCATTTCAAATGAGCTATACGATTAATTTAAGGTAAAAGAACCCCTAGTGCCTAGCATACATGGCCTGCCGAAAATCCATAAGAATGCATATCAACTTCCTTTAAGACCTATAGTGTCAGGACATAACTGGTCTACAGAGTCAATCTCCATATATGTTGATAAGAATTTAAGAATATTAGTAAATAAGAACAGGGATATTTTAAGAGACTCTAAGCAATTCTTGCAGGACCTGTATGTGTTTAATAATGCATATGAAAGACAAGATGGAGCTCTGCTATTAGTGATACTAGATGTATGCTCATTGTTTACTTGTATTCCGAATACAATCGGAATAGAATTACTGAGACAATATTTGTTGGGAGAAGGGACATACCATGGAAAGAAAATAGATCTAATATGCTTATTAATGGAGTTAGTTTTAACCAATAATGTGGTGAGTTTTGATGGTAAATTATATAAGCAGAAAGATGGTGTGGCCATGGGGACGGCCAGTGCAAATAGCTATGCAAATCTTATCATGGCCACATGGGAAAATAGGAATGTGCTTACTAATGAAAGATAGCCCCAGATCCAATTTTATAAATGCTTTGTTGATGACCTGTTCCTGTCATGGAGTGGTGATGATACAATGTTAAAAGGATTCACTACAGAGATCAATAATAGCGCTGACTTTTTAAAATTTGAGATGAAATACTCTAGACAGGAAATAGAATTTCTTAATATAATGATTAGTATGGATGAGGTGAATGGGATAACCACCAAGTTGTTTAGGAAGAAATGCCATAGAAATACTTTACTCCATAGAAGCAGTATGCATCCAGGACATATCTTTAAGAATGTAGTAAAAGGGCAAACCCTTAGGACTTCAAGGCTAACAGCCAGAGATGATGAATTTGAGAAAAAACTAACTAATTTGAAACTCAGATTTAATGAAAGGGGTTATGATAGTATGACCACAGGAATCCTGGATGCATCTACTTCATGGAGAGATAGTGTAGGTAAGCCGTATTTTTCAATGCCTAATAATGACAGAACAGGCTATGTTCAACATAAAAATGAATCTGTTAGATTCTCTACTTATTTTACCAGCGATGTGAATATAATAACCAGTGTGATAAAAAAGAACAGGAATATGTTAACACAGAATCCAGAAATCAAACAAGTCGTAGGGGGAAATCCAAGTTTTATATTTAAGAACAGGAAATCTTTAAAAAGGATGTTATGCTATCCGCACAATAATAAGGGACAAGATATGGCAGCAGTAAAAGGGACAGTTCCTTGTGTTAGATGCAATCAATGTATATATGTATATATATATATATATATATATATATATATATATATATATATATATATATATATAGATAGATACATATATATATATATATATAAATCTTTAGAATGTATTTACACATCCAGATACTAAGCGAATATATGAATTTAGTGTAGCAGCTAATTGTAACACAAACCATGTGGTCTACTTGGCTGTCTGTCAGAAATGTTCTGCATTTTATGTGGGCAAGACTGACAGATAGCTAAGATTTAGAATTAGGGAACACTTATTAAATATTAGGAATGGTGTTGCCACTAATGCGTTAGCCAAACATGTGTCCTCTGAGGGCATTGATCACAATTTTATGTTCATAGTTATTGAGAGTATTATTCCTAATGAGAGAGGTGGTGATATACATAAGCATACAGAAGACCTCTGAAACTAGGTGGATTATCAGATTTAAGACCTAATAAAGGAAAGGGTCTTAATGATTGAATACCCATGAAACCAGTTTTGAAGAATAGGAGGCTGTTCAAATGAAATTAAATTATTTTAATGAATGACAGAGAAATATATTAAATATATATATATATATGTATTTGAATTGTTTTTAATTAATGCATTTTATGTTACAATGTTCATTACGTATTTATACCTGCAATGTTTTTCTCGTATGACTTTGTACATATTGTAGAATGATTGATTTTACTTTAAGTATTAATTGGCTTGATTTGATTGGTTTGAATACTGTTTAAATATAGTTGGTTAGGATGTGTTTGTTTGAAGGTCTGAAGAAGTGATATGTGTATCATGAAAGTGCTTACCTGAGTGAATAAATTTACCTTGGATTTTACCTACGTTTCATTCATTCTTGGACTGTGTTTAAACTAGGACATTCTGAGCCTTGGTTATTTCACCATTTCTTTGTGGATTTTTATGACTCTATTGTACCTTGGTGGAGTATTCATCCTAGCTGTTTCCTGTCTAGTGTTTTCTAAGAAAGAGTGTATTGTTTGCTGCTAGTAGATATAGTGTGTTCTGAGTGTGCGGCAATAAATGTGTTTTTAGACCCACATTGATATAACTGAGCAATGCTAGGTACTGTACAGTACAGATGAAGGCATCAAACAAGCTACTATTGATGAAAGAAACCTAATACTGTAGTAATAGTGTGTAGAATTGATGCAAGTATATACTGTATAAATACTAAGGATCTTGTAATAAAGTACACTGTGACCTAAACTGTGAAGATAATAAATGACATTCATTCATCATCTGCAGGATATGCAGTAAAACTGAAGTCAGAATTTTGAATGTAATAAACCACTGTGTCATGTCATCCTCAATAAAGTTCTTTCCACCAACTGTTGTGTTTATTCTGGTCTGTTGTTGAAGAAATGCAATTATACAGGTACTCTACAGCAAATATGGCTATGACTCCAAGAAGTGAGTGAAGTTTGGCTGATAAAGAACTGTTATGTTAAAGTGTAGATGTGGAGCTGTACAACAAGATACAATGCAATTTGATATATGTTCAGCACTAAGATCTGAACCTTGAATAGTAATGTGTAATGTATTATAGTGTCCCTCAGGATTGTCTTGTGTTAACCTTTGCATTTCAGCTATACGTATTCCTGAATGTATGTACGCTGATGCAGGCAAGTATGAGACTGTAATAGGTGGAGACTGCAAATACAGCATGTGCAAATATATATGGTTCAGGTATGCAATTCAGCACCCCAATATGATCTGTACAGATCACACATATTCACATCCACTAGGGGTTAAATGTGTACACCTGCATTCCAAGTATTAATACACAGTTCACATACTATCTCTGTCATGCACGAGTCTCATGCATGTATGTTCAACTGTCACTGCAGTCGTCTGTGACACTCTACTTATATTACCAGGTCAGACTTTGTAACCAAGTGAGTTTTAGGCACAAATCAGTCATGCAACACATAGCAATGGCACGGTAGCTCAGTGTGATAAGAAATAGATATGTTGTTCATTTTTGCATACACAGACCAGGGTTTGAATTCAGAGACTGGTACTAAGATGTATTTATAGTAACAGACAAGTAGTCCTGACTGTTTGTAGAAACAGTCATGTTGTGTTAACAGATATTTTTCCACAGGGCTGACAGGTAAAGAAATGTTTGCATTAGCTGTATGAAGGGTATACTAATGAACTGTGTACAGATGTACTACTGTATGCCTGGTGCATCTGTGAATGTGTGCCGATAGTCCAACCCCATGCCTACAAATGACAGCTGGATAGGTATATACACCATGCACTCTTTCCAATATATGTCTCTCAAGTGTCACTTTGTCATTGCTAGTGATCACTGTTGCCAATAACCTTGGGCACAGGCATAAATCCACTTGAAGTATGCCAGTAGCACACTCACACATCAGTGCAGGGTACACCTTGTTAGTCATATATGTAACTCTGACATGTAAAAGTCCCCTGTAGTTATGTACCTATAGTTCTGACAGCTTGGCCCATACCATTTCAGGTTGACAACTTAACAGGTATGCACATGTTACAGAAGCTATAGGGTACAGGTAGATGTAAAGTATAGGCAGATCTGTAGAGTATTGAGCAGTACTTTTGTGAAAATTATAGCCTATACAGTTGTTAATGGAATGTTTTTCTCCCCCCCCCCCACCCTTTATCTGCATCACTAATTATTATTCATATACTACATGTATATTGTTCTCAAAACAATTTTGGCACTTGTGTTGTATTATTGTTCATATATTTCAATGGCTGTATGCTAACATACCTTGTTGAAATTCAAATGTTGCTAGCCTGTTGCCATAAATGTTACTGGCATGTTCTACAATAATGACTGTGATTTAATTTATGCATGTGTTCAGTTTGCTACGCAATTCTATTGTTCTGGGTTAATTGGAATACCCATGCATGCTGTTATAACTAATGTTGAAATGTTTTGTTCACAGCTAACCAATACACTTTGACAAACCTCAACACCATAGCACATTTGGATAGGCCACTCCCAGTGGGTCCACCTGTCCCATCTCATCTGGCCACAACACCGGGTCCCAGCATGTCTTGGACCCAACCTGGAGCTGCCTCCTCCACTGGTCCTGCACCACCCTTGGTTGGAACCACCTCAGGGGATGGGACCCATCCCCCCTAGGTGTGGGAGTGGAGAGGATCCTGTCACCCATAATCAGCTCTCAGGGATGGTGCACAGGGTCCTCCATAAGGATTTGGTTGACCATCTGCACCAGATAGAGGTCAGATGATGGGCAGCCTGGCCCCAATGCCCAACCCCCAGCACAGCCACATTTGGGGCCAGTGATGACTGCCCATGGATGGAGACCTCAGTCCCACTGTTTCCATCTGGGGCACTTGGGCCTCTGATTCTCAACACTCTCCTCATCCAAGGTGTTTACTTCCCTCATGTGTCATACACCACTCCTGTCCACTGTCTTCTCTGTCTTGTCTGTCTGCAAATGCAATCACTCCTATCCACCTTACCTCCCCAAACATACCTGCAACCCTTCCCCAGCATCCCACTCTAACCTTAAGAAAAGAAAAAGAGGGCAACTGTCCTCCAAAAAACTTTCATCCCATACATAGTTCCCCATGTTCCACTCACATACACTGCAATTAATCAATTTTCCCATGTATTAATCAACAAAGTTATGTCACCCACATCCCTCCTTTTAGGGTGTGAGCCCTCAAATTCCAAATTTTCCACAACATACACAGCTGTTGCTGCACAAGAAATGGAGAGCTATGGGCCTTTCCTACACCCATCCTGCGCATCCCTAGCTGCCTTTCATATTGTTTTCCCCCTGCTTGCCCCCCATTTCACAACTTTTGTATCACCCCTATTTCTTTTCTTTTTTTTGGAAATAGCACAGGTTTAAATGGGACTAAGTGACGCTTGGCATTGAGGTGAGTTGTGCAAACCTGTGCAAACCCATTTAAAACAACTTTAATCACCCTAACTGATTCAGACACCATTCTGCCCAGCAGCAAACATCACTACCAAGTATTAAAGCCAGGACCTTCTGAACTATAGTGAGAGCAATGCACCACTAGGACAATTTAGCTGTGGAGAATGAATGTTTTTTTTCTAAATATATCTAGCAGTACAGTCATGTAACATTACGGAAAAATATACCCTTGCCAAGTATTGGCCCAAGGATACTCTGAACTACAGTTCACTGCAATACACCAGTAGACCAACTCAACTCTGGGGAATTACTGGTGTTGTTATGAAGATATCCTGAATACTACCGACACTACTTATACATATAATGTGATAAATGACAGTGTACCTAGGCCTGTGATGCAGACACTGAACCAGTACACAGCCAAAGACAAGCTGAAGGTTTGCCAGGAGGCCCACCATAATAGATACAGCTGACAACTGCACAGACTGCTGCAGAATGTCTGCAGTCGTGTCACCTACATAAGGCATGGTTGTCATCAAAGCTATTCTCTGTGCTGACATAATGGTAAGGCAGTGCACATTGATTTCAAAAAAGCATGACAGACAGGTCAGTGTCACATGTCATAGCCATCCAAACACACATGTTCATGCCAATCTGTGTAACACACTGTATGCATGCACATATGTCTTGCAACTATACCTCCCATAATAATTACTCCATGGCTCTATCTGTAACATTCCCAGTATGGCTGACATCTGGACACCCACAGTTCAGGCCCACAGTCCAGCCTGTTGCATGACAACTACATGCTGAGCAATACAACCTACAAATAATTGAGCCCTGCATTGTCCAGCAGACCTCCTTGCTGCTACCACAGTCAGTGCCACCCAGAGTAGCATGTCAAAGGCCAGGAGGGTGGACCAAATGTCACAAATATCAATATGTGTCCTAAACCTTCCCTACCACTGTCTGGATGGTACTACTACTTAACATATGTACCAGAGGCACATGCCTCACCTGGACTGTGATGGGTACCCTGACCTGCTATGCTGTGACACAACAGCTGACACTGCTCCCTCACTGACATATACAGCTTGCTGTCCCCAATATCTTCACAATCCCCAGTATGATTCCTGCTCAGCATGCAGCAGCTGTGTGTTACCACACATGCAGCTGTCTGTTCAGCTAACTGCTATACACCTACCATAACTCCCAAACACCTAGAACAGGGCATCCACTCAACCACGCATAAAGGGTTGGGAGGATGTTCAGATGACAGGGGCATGTATCACAGTCACCCCTACAAGCATACACAGCTGATACACCAGCATCAACTAGAGCAGCATGCACATTCAGATAAAAAGATGTATGACACTCACATCTGTCTCCTTAGTGAGCCCAACACACATTGTTAAACAGTAACCTGCCACAGAATCACAAACTCTGTTAATAATGACCAAACATATCATGCAAAACTGTGGACATTAATCAAGCCAAACAGTGAACAGTATTTCTAGATACCATCTGTGATGCTGTAGCCCCTACACCTCAGTAATGTCCTCCTGAAAGGCAAGGAAAAGGGCCAAGGCCTACATGAAGGCCTTAATTATAGGACTGTGTTCCCATGCCATTGGCTAATGGCAATGCAACCCAGCTGTTCTGGGTGCAATTAGCTAGTGGGAGCCACAAACTAGTGCACAGGCAATCACCTGTTCATGAGCATTACCTACAAAAACAAGCTTCTGCCTATGGTAAGCAGGTCTGACACTTTCTTCATGATGACAGACTGCGATTCTGCAAGAGACTACAACTGGATTTCCTCTCACAAAGGAGTACAACAATATGCCAGGTATGTCAGAGAAATAAGCATGTAATGGAATGCAGATGGAGGAAGCAATCATGGGAAATAGGAATGCACACAGTAGGTCTCAACCACATTTCCTGGACTGACATGTTGCTGTTAGTCTGCTATCCAGCACCTACGGCCATCCCTTATGTCTCTGTCCGCAGTGACATAAACGACAGCTCTGACACTGACTCACCCAAGTAATGGTCAGCTCAGGTATGACTAACTTGTCTGTTGGACAACACTGACAGTAAGTACTGGTGGAAACAGCTGGCATACCACATCATCTACTATCAGTGAGCCCCTCTCAGTCTGTGAATGTCATAAAGGCTTAATTCAAAGATTGCCCAGATGTCCCTGTCATTTCCTGATGTACTCTGGCTAGGTCACTGTGTACTCCACACCTGTATCTCATTGTCTGACACCTATAGCTAACATGCCAGGTGACCCCCTGCAGCATGACAGCAGGTTATAGGCACTGGTAGTGGGGGGACACTGGCTCTGCTTCAGCAGCACTGCGTACATATTGAGCATGCAATGTAAGGGAATTAATACACTACCAGATAATGTACCATACTGTGTTCCCAGGGGTCTGGCATGTCACAGACACATTCCCCAAACTCTGGGGACAACCTTCACATATTGTCCAACTGGTGGGCATCTACATCTATCAGGCACATGTACACATTCCACAAATATTTGGGTACTGAAGATGTCAAACACCTATGAGGAGGACACCCTACACCACATCTGCAGTGCTCTCAGTTATTTTGCAGCATAGCCATTGCTGGAATGTCCACATGCACATGTACTACTACTCACTTATTTGTCGGATGTAGGCTGGATAACATGGTACATAGGAGACACCCAGCAGTTAATGCCAGTGTTGGTTGTGGACACATAACACAGTCTGTCAAAGTACTCAGTCCATATGTGGTATTCCTGTTACCATATGAGGTTACTAGGCTATGGGCCCTGATCAGCCATATGCCTAGGTCAGATGTTACACCATGTGTATGCAAGGCAGCACCTGATACCCCAGTCCAGCAGGGACACAGCTGGTATCCCAATGATGTATGTGGAGTTAATCATCCAATTATCCAGGTTACTCCTGTAAAGGTGTAAATTGTTATCCTACCTGATGTGCCCATTCCACTGCAGACTGATTGTGTGTGACAAACATCTGAGCTGCCAGCATGCCCAGTTCATGTCACACACCAGGTTGAGGGCGTGTCTGTGTGTGTGTGTTAACAGAGTGGAGCATGACTTCCACTCATGCAGCAGTCCCAGCAATGTGGAGTCCATGATTGGCTGGCATGCCTCACTAAGGTCATTCCTGATGAGTATGTATGAAACTGGGTAGAGGATTGCCCTTATAGCCTATCAGTGTATGGTAGATGTTTGACGCCCTGGTATCCCCTGGTGGAGAACCACTGTGATGTCCCCAGCTACTGCATGTGCTGTGTGATATGAATGTGTGGCATAAACCAGGGAACCTTGTTGGCTAGGCTTACTTAGGCCCTGGGCCGATAGGCTGGTACCTACCTATGAACCTATCCTATCCTATGAAATTAGATACAATAATGGGCCTCACTGGGGGAATATGGGGATGTGTATAACTCATGTCTCTTGATGACATACCCTTATCTATGGCATGGGCCATGTAGAAGGTGTACCTTACAATGGGGGCAACATTGTGTTGAAATGTCATGTTGGCAAAAACCTGTGATGACAGCTCCCTTATGACTGATTGCATGCGTAAGATGTTGTTAGTACTGTGATACAATGCGAGGATGTCACTCTCCCCAAAGGCATTCACACTGCATGTCCTACTATGCGGCCTGAGGCCATGTGTCTGGCAACAGTTGTGTATCTGTGTAAGACCTTCCTAAGCAGATGTCGACATCAGTAGGGTATCCAGTGATGGCACATAGCATGCAGTCATCTGCAGACATGGTCAGACATAGGCTAATAAAAGAGGCCCAAACATGGAAAAACAGGTTAAACATGTAGTTATGGGTCAACCACTTGAAGTGGATTCCCCTATATGGAATAGGTGGGTCATGTCAGTGTACCGGTGTGCTACCCATATGGTAACATGTGCTGTGATGCATACATGGGGATGTTATGTCTATAATGGCCATGGGGGTTATACTGTCACAGAGTTTGTCCAGGTCAAGGTAGGCAGTTTTCACTGTCACCCCTGTCCATGGTGATTGTGTCATACAGGTCAACCAAGTGTAACAGATATGAACCCTTCTTTGGCAAAGCCTAAGTGTGTGTAATGGATTGTGTGCAAGCTTGCCAATGTGCTTCTTACTGGAGTTCTGAATAAACTGTGTTATGGCCTTGCAGAACAGCCTGGCTAGGCTGCTTTGAGTCTATCATGTGACTGAGTGGGGGTGCAACAACTTAATCTTAAGGAGTGAAAGTGGTCGTCCATCAAATGACTGAGACAAAGTTGGTACTCAGTCCTCCTTTGAATATGGTTCCTTATGGTGTTTTAAGTTATTGTTGGGGTCATGTGGGATGCAACTTGTGATGTGATAGGCTCCCATGGCAGATGTATACCATGATGTTTGCATGGCAGTGGTGACCTGTTCCCTACATATAGGAGACTGGGAAGTACTGTGGCTATTCTGATGTACAGATGGGGGAAGACAGGAGTTGAGGCCTACACCAACTGTCAGGCATCTAGTATGGTATAGCAACAGCAGTGGTATAGCTGGTGTCCTTGAGCACCTCAAGTGAGCAGCTGCAGGTGCTTCCTGTACTGTTGCAGACATATGTGCAGTAGGGGAGATGACTGTCTGTAGTGGATGTAGACAGTATAAGCCCTGTGTTTATTGTGAAGGTTTGCAGGACTGATCCCATTCTCAAGTACATGCTAAGGAGACATTGTTCCAAATTGAGCACCTATCCCTACTATGTCTTGGACAGCAGTATGTCATCCCTGTTATGGACAGTATGTATTGCAGATGTCCACCAGACAGGTGTACATATCCTAGCAGAGGATGATGTAGGCCTGTTGGGTATACCTGACTATGTGCATCTATAAAAATGCACATATAGCACTTGTGTGTATGTATAGCTATTGGTGCCAGTCGTTAATGAGAGGTTGGGGTCTGTGAGACTGTGTATAGCCCCTGGAGGATGTATTTCATGTTGGAGGTGTATGTATGGCACTAGCTAGATGAGTATTGTGGACATGGTGACTGCAAACGTGACTGCATGATGGTTGCTGTGCCACTGAGGATGACAGTGTAGATATGCTGCTGTGGTACCCCATGTTGTGTAATGTCAACTGCAATACACCTTCACCTCATGTGGGGGTAGCCCCTGGGCACACCAAGGTGTTGGTACATCCACAATTGATGGCTCTCTAGCCATTTGTGTACTGGCATGGGTACGTCTGACAATGTATGTTAGGGTAGGTCAACTGACAAAGGATCAAGGTACAGGCCCGACTCCTAATACAGTTGATGGGGTCCATATAGGCCAAATGGGCTTCCTGGTCACATGTGTTGGCTGGTAGCTAGCTATGATTTGAATAGGTGTGTGCTGGCAATGATGAACTACCCCTGAAATGTCCCGTGTGCATCTTACTGTACAGTGTGGAGGTGTGTATGTGTCTCAGATATACAGAAACCCCATGTTCGTGGCCTTACTGACTACACCTTGGCATCTGAATGTATGATAGGATGGTTGGCCAGGTAGGCTGGATTGCTCTCTGCAGCTTTGAACTATGGTCTGTGTGACTACACAGATGTCTGCAGTACCCATGGTTAGGGCAACTTGCGATGAGGGTAAAGTCATGTGTACACCTCTAGCATGTAGCAGCACAGCTGTCAATGTGTGCTGCACTGACACATCTATGTTGGTAGTGATAACTTCAACACTTTTAATAATAGAGTCACTATGGTGCTGCCTTGAACCAGTGGCAGATGCATGAATACCACTGAAGATAGATGGAGGCCATCTCTTGCAGAACATATTCGTCTGTTTACCATATCATCCCTTACTCCCAGGTACTGAAACCCCTGGAATATCACAAGATAAATGTGCACATGTTAAGGGCAATCATTCCCTGATTTTATTGTGGTATGGGTCTGGGTGACAGTATAATGCAGTGTAAGGCTAAGGACATACCTGACTGTGACACATTACCAGTGTGTTCAATCATGTCTCACTTCATATAGTCCAGGGACGTACAGGTCAGATCCGGAACACTAACATGTACTGTGATAGACCCATGACAGTACCTGCTGGTGAGAGACAGCACTGCATATGCAATATAGTGGAGCTTGCCAAGTGACACACAAGTAATTGTGATCATCCACATACACAGCCAGGTCAGAGCCACACCAGTGTGTCTCCACTGGAGTCCCCTATGTGTATCATGTTTACATGGGCTGACGCCTGCATGGCTGTGGAACACAGGTGTGTGTCCATGTGTGGTATGTGCTGTGTACAGCTGTGGTGTTCATGTGTGGCTCTGCCTTAGAGATCCACTTTCTTTCTGGATGTGCATGTTGAGGACCACTGCAGATGTTTGTGTGTGTTGTGCAGGTGTGGCTGGTGTGTGAGGTGTACTGATTGTTTTGACAACCTGTTTGGGGACAGATATGCTGCCTTCACAGGAACAGAGCATGGACAGCAGGTTAGTACTGTCACTGCATTTCTCACACAGTGTGCTCCTTGTTGGAGTTTGTAGATGGGTGTCCATCCATGCACATGAGGCAGGTGCTACACAGTGCCAGGATACCTATATAAACCACACTGGCTGGGGAAACTGTAGAAAATTGTTAGCCGTACAGTCCGGAATCTGAGGGAGAAAAGCCAGGGAGACCTGAGGGATGGGCCTACAGACCATGTGATTACTAATACAGTAGGAGGCTGACAACACAGCAGACCATGTAGACAGGATATGAACAGGCAGTAATAGGTGCAACAGGTACATGCATTGCAACATCTCATAACACATGCAGCAAGTAGCATAAAACATCAGGATCAGGGGGTAATGCATTTTGCATTGCCACTGTGTTACAGATACCTACAGACATACCGTGCTGATAGATGGCAGGGTTATGATGTGGGGGGTTAGCAGTGGATAGTGCGGGCAAAAGTGGATGTGCAAGGTCTGTACATAATGATGAGCAATGTATGCAGTCCTGTGATGTATTTACATGTTCATGTCAGTCAGGTGGGATGTACAGACATCACAACCCACCCTTCTCAGAAGCTGAGACCACTGCAATTCATGATCCCCTGAGACTGCATCAATGGGTGCTGTTGTCAAGGTTTCACCACAATCAGCAACAACGCACTGCACTGTGGACAGACCTGGTAGCAACAGTAAATGACGTGGACCACTGGGACAGGAGCTATGTACAGATCCAACAATGTGCTACTGATGTGATACAACATGCATGGCAAAGGGCTGCAGCTGTGGCTAGGGACCATGCTGCCACAGGGGGAGGGCCTGCTATACAACCACCACTGTCAACCACAGAGGAGTCCCTGGCAAACCTGGATTCAGCCACTAGCTCACAGGAAACCATCAGTATACTTGAAGTGGAGGTGGGTGGCACTGATTCCACAAATGAGGATCATCCAGGTAAGTCTCCAGTGGTCATCACTTTAATACTGTAGCATTTATAGTGGCAGCTTCTGCATAGCTGCACCCATATGTGAGGTCAGTCAGCATTTGTGGTTGGGGATTTGCAATGCACACATGTGCACACATAGTGAATGTCAGCAATTTTGGTAGTATCACAGCTTGTACTGTACATGTTGATAGATGCATATATTATATTGAACCAATGCCACATGTGTGTGCCTTGACAATACCTCTCCCCCACAAATCCATAGGTACCCCTGGCGTGACTGGGAAACATCAACCTGTAGTTGGTGAGTGTGGAAATGTCATGTAATGGCTCACCTATACCCTAGGCATGTTAAGGGCTGCCAGTTTGCCATGCCATGGCAGACTGTTAAGCATATCCATGTTGCAATACAAGCATGTTCACTTGTGGTGGGGTTCACTGCAGTGCATCACATTGGTAATCACAGTAGCATTTCTGCAGGAGCTGTAGCATATTAGCACAGAGTTTTTTATAGGTGGAGCCAGTCTGCTATACAGGGGTGCATTACTGTTCTGTAAACAGGTGCACTGTGTGTTAGGTGAAGGTCCATCCCATACTCTAACTTGTCACATATCTCACAGGTGTATAGTGCTACCAACATTAACTGCACATAGCTGCACTGCATGTTGTTCAGGGCCTGTCCAGAGTGTGTCTGTTGTGGTCTGACTGTGTGTTGTGCATGTCATTAGTCAGAAGGTGTGGTACGTATAATGCCTTTGTGGCACCTTGCAGACATTATAGTGCAGGTATTCATGTAGTCATGTTGTCTTCCCCTCACAGGTGGTTGGAATGTGTCCCCCTCACAACCTGATGTCAGTGTGTCATCAGACTCTGACGATGGTGGCCTTTGTGAGGCACAGGTGGGATTGTTGGTGGCTGGATCTTTTCCATTGGTTGACATCACACTTCCAAACCCAATGTCCCCACACATAGTCAATATGCCGACACATACCCAGTCCTCAACAGCCACAGATATTGGGCAGACAGAGGGTGGTGGCATCGAACAGAGGAGTGTGGGGACTATGGCACCTGTGACTGTAGACACTAGCCATAGCCAGAGAGCTGGTGAGGTCCCACCTAGGCAGATTGACAGGGTTGCTCAAAGGAGGAATGCTGCCCATCCAGCACCTGTCAGAGGTGTCACAGAATGTGTCACCTGACACATTTCTGTCCCATCATGGAGGCACAGGCATGTTGTGAACAGTACACGAGACGGATGCTCAGAGTCATGGATGACACACTGCCTGGCATGCATGACACCATCCACAGCATTGGTGATGCCTTACGTCATTCTGCTGATGTAGTGGATAGATGGTGGGGCGACACATTGTCAGTTCTTAACTGTACAATGTCTGTGCTTGAACATGTGGTGGGAGTAGGATGTTGGACACATGGACATAAGTCAGCAACAACATCAGCTGAGAGCTCATGTGGCCATGCACAGTCACACTCCTGTAGCAGCAGTACCCCCAGCACTACTGATGGGAGGGTGCTGTCCACACCACAACATGGCAGGCTATGGGCATGTAGTCCTGGGTGATCCCATGAGGGACACAGACCCGGAAGATATCAGTTACCGAAAGGAAGTAGTACCGCATCTGGCCTTGGGCATGGTGTTGCCAGTGCCTCACCTGGCAGCACTAATTCTAGTTCCCATGTTCATGGCCAGAGATGGTGGACTATATATTATGCCATGTATAGTCCATGGCTGTCCAACATACCCTCATGTAAGGCTAGGACATGGCTTGACTGTGTGCATGCACAGACTCACACATAACTGTCAGATTCAGGTCATTGACAACCAACACAGCTCCTTCTCCATGGTCCAGCTGACCAGCACCACTACAGATGCACACGCATGATGTCAACTCTATGGCATAACCTATGCCTTTGCCAACCCCACACCTCATCCTGTGCATGTGATGATACCCGTGCCACATCCCTGTTATTCATACAATCAATGCAGGGACATGCTAATATCTGTCTGATTCATAGGGTGAATATTGTACAGGTAGTGGCAGTGTGTAGTGAGTGGTGTTATGGACTGTAAGGAGCTGTCTGCTGGCAATTGTCATGCGTTCACATCAAAGTGTACGTACCTTTGTGCCATGATGCTTTATTGCTATTAGCAGTGTTGACTGACTGTTGTCTGACAGACCTTATTCTGTTTCTGTTCCAGGTGTCAATGTGTCTATGTCATGGTGAGCTCCTGCCATTATGGGAGCTGAGGATGGTGGAGTGGCAAAACAGAGACCTTTTCATTGCCATGGTATGTCTGTATATGTATATATTTACCTAGGTGTGTATGAGTGGAACAGTGTGTGAGGGACAATAGGGGCAGGCAGCAAACCTTGCATGCATACCCCTTAACACAGCATGCTACTCTTGATACATGTCACCTGGAAGTTCATTAGGATGATGGGTTCATAGGTACAGAGGAGATTACTACAGTATTGGCCCTGGGTCCCTTACAAGCCTATCCAGTACTCTATCCCCAGCAGAATCATCTATCAGCATCTGTAGTCCCTGCCATTGCTTGACACACTTTGGACCCCTGGGACAGATTTTTTTTTGACAACCACTCAACCTTGATGCAGTTGATGAGGGTCTGCATGGTACTCTGTTTGACATTTTTGGAGAGTGCATTCCTGACACAGGGCAGCATCTGGGAGACAAACCTGCCTCTCCAGCTGTTTTTTTTTTTTTTTTTTTTTTTTTGCTGTGTCATATATGACTCAAGCCTGTTATGCTAGTAATGCACACAGAGTTATACTGACATATATGGGGCAGCTGTTGAAGGGTTGAGCACAACATTGCCATCTAAGCATGCCATAGCCCACCTGTGGACAACCTGTCCAATATTGAGTGGGACAGAACTGAATCGAGGCTGCCTGCATGGCACAGGTGTTGAAAGCCCTGGATAATCTTTGTGGGTGTTAACATAGCCTTTCCACTTGGTGCAGATGTCTGCATAGGTACATACCAGACCAGCCATGCTGCTAATGTATTTTTGTACTGACTGAGAACTATACAGACATAATGTCCACCTTTTGTCTGGATGCAGTCCCTTTACCTATGTGGTGAACCACATCCAAGCCTTTTCTGACCACTACCACTACTTCATAGGTGAATACAACAGTGTTATCAACCAGAGTAACCAGGTCTGTCCACGCAGTTTGTGCATTTATGTGGTTGTCATTGATGTGGGAAATAGTGGGTCCATGTCCTTTCCATATGGTACAATGGTACTGTTTTCTGCATTCAGCTGGAGGCCAAGACCTGTCCCCCATTCCATACCCACTGAATGACCCCATTGCAGTGTTAACATCAGTTTGTGGGTCAATGACAGACAGCACACTACTCATGGTTGCCACAGATTTAGGTGGTACCTACATATGTGGGAGGTGGCAGTTTGCATTCATGCCTTCATACATGTGGGTCATTGTGGGCAGAATGTCTACATATTGCACACACATGGGTAGGGTTGCCACCTTATTGAATATGGAATGTGGGACACATCTTGTAGTATTGTAACACTTGGTGGGACATAACATAACCCATGGCAAGTGCACCAGACAGGACTTACCTTTGTTTGCCAATATGACTGCTTCTTTGTGTGACATCACCATAGGTTATGCTATTTTTATACCAGTAAGGTGCTTCTGATGTGAAGTAACTGCTTTATGTAGGTAGAAGACAACCTTAGAAGATGCTTGTTGTCCTACACTCTAGAAACCTCTGTATTGTTTGTGTCATTGTCACAGGTCACACCTGGCTAAACATGAACTGCAACCTGAAGGGTAGGACAAGTGGTGGCCATAATTCCCACCTGTACTGATGTCTTCAGAATGTCCTGATGTTTGCCACATATTTTTGTTCCATTTGGCATAACATTGTGGTTTTCTGGCAACGTTGTTTGAATTCATTAAAGACTTGATGTTACACAATACTGACAAATATTTGTCTGTCAGACTTGATACCCTTAATAAAATGCATGTGAATGTACCACCTGTTATGCTATCTCTATGTATGTTTGTCAGAGCAATATTTAAAGATTGATCATAATATGTGGGCTTTGTCCCACTTTTCTGTATGACTTTCTCTAGATGTCTTTTTGTAAGGGGTTGATGCACACTGCTGTAAGGGAATATACATATGTACACACACATACCCACTCATGAACCACCCTTGTTGATAGCAGATCCCCTACATGGCTAGTTATACATAAGATAGGGAAATATACATAGCTCATGAACCACAGATGTGATACAGTTTTGCAGTCTCTGCCACTACTATTCTGGAGTTAACAGGATGGCACAGGCACACAAAATGGTATATGCATTGCAGACACACAGGCAAGACAGCCATACCGCTACAGAGGATATGCATACACAGACACATACTCACACAGTCACCAGTATTGAGATTACAACCCCTACCTATGTAGTTGCATCTAGTATAGTGCTTTGTCCTTAATGAATATGCCATGGAGCTTATATGCCTGGGGCATACCTCTCAACCTGTTAGAAAAATACATATTGATAATGCCTTCAATAATGGGGTGATACAAGCCCAAATTTAGGGACAGGTTTTACATATTGCTCTTACAAATGTAAATAACTGATAGGTGAACAGGTTTCGTATTACCATTACTTAGTGAAGGGTATAAAGTTTGACAGTCAGATGTCTGTCATTATTGTCTGACTTCAACTCTTAATGCTTTGCCAATGATTGGGCAGGAAACCATATTTTTTATGACACATAGACAAGATATATGAGGTAATCATCTGGACATTCTGCAAAACTGTAGACAGTTGAGAGGTATGGCCTGCAAAGTGTGAAACAGTGCATCAAAAGTTAATAACATCAACAGGCCCTGTACATGCACAGAGTTGGCAGCCTTGGGATTAGACCCTCTACCTACCTCACTTATTGTACTATAGTACTAAATGTTTATTGCGTGCACCATGGAGCTTACATGCCTGTGAAGTGTCCAATGCTGTATCTAAGGAGGATGGCATCAGCAGGCACTGTAAAGTAGGGCAATGGGTGGTTTACAGGGTGGACCAGACCTCAAAATGGTTTAACCCACAAACACATACAATTGCTACTGCTGAGATTAGAACTCCTACCAATCTAGTTGTATGTACAACAGTGCTGCATACTTATCATATGCACCATAAAGCTTACATAGCTGAAGAGTGTACCATTGTGCTTTTAAGGTAAATGACATCAGCAGGCCTTGTTAAGTAGGGAAATGGGGGGAGTTACTGGGTGGAACAGTTCTCAAAATGGTTTAATCTACAAGCACACATAAAGTTACCAGTGCTGAGATTAGAACTCCAACCTATCTAGTTGCATGCACTATATTACTACGGATTTACTGCACGTGCCACAGAGCTTATATGACTGAAAAGTATCCACCATTGCTTCTAACATGGATGACATGTAAAGGCCTGACACAGTAGTGCAATGGTGGGTTAAATGTTTTGTTATTGCACACACATGGGCAGCAAATACAGATAACCACAAGGGGATATCCATAAACACACAAACCTTACTTGCCATTGCTGGAATTAGAACCACTAACTATCTGCACTATAATGCTACATACTTATTACATGTGCCAAAAGGCTTATTTATGTAACAAGTGTCTGACACTGCTGTTGGAGTGGATGACATCAGTAGCTGCTAACAGGTATGGCACTGTTGTGGATGACATTAGTATTAGGTCCATAAAATGGATGACCGTTACGCAGACATAGGCCTGTTGGGCATTTGTATTCTGCTGTAACTGTTATAGATACACACACACACACACACATACACACACACACACACACACACACACACACACACACACACACACACACACACACACACACACACACACAAGGCAGGTGATGTTAGATTACAACCCCTACCTCACTACTACTATACAATGGAGCTCACCTTTGTACTTGCACGTGCCACTGATTATAAACTGGTGTGCAAATGGCTGCAGCAGTACTTCACTGTATGCCTTTCAGGGTGTCTCTCTCTCTCTCTCTCTCTCTCTCTCTCTCTCTCTCTCTCTCTCTATATATATATATATATATATATATATATATATATATATATCTCCCCTTGTGTCTGCCTGTCTATAATTGTTATATTTCTATATATTACCCATATCTATATGTATGTATTATCACACTCATCAGATGCAGATATATGTTATATGTGCCACATACGGATAGATGAGGATAATCCTGTCTGATGTGGGTGGTGAGAGATAGCTAAGGTGTACATAGCTGTGTGTATGCAAATGCATATATGGACAACACAGTTGTATAGTCAAATGTGGGTTTAGACATGGACTTTAATTCTCTAAGTGTAGAAGCATGCCCAGTATGACCTTCAATAGTAACAATGAGACTCCAGTCCAGAACTACCTGTACTCTGGTCTAGGATTTTGTGTGCTACAGTTGATTGGCTGATGAACCTGTGTAAACAGTCCACCACCTCAGTGATATACTGACTGATGGATCTCCAGGCTGTGTGTTATCCTTATTAACTGTGTCATATCCTGGTGTGGGTACAGAGTGCATTGGACTGAGCAGAGTTTTCCATAATATGTGTGGTATATGCTACATAACACTGTGATTTCCTGGTATGTCAGTGTCAGATCAGTGTAGAGTAATGTGAGGGAGCACTTGCAGCCATTTGTTTACTGACTCCATTCACTTTAGGGAACTATGTTACAGCACAAATTGTTCTAGTAAGCACATTCTCCATTTGTCTGGCTAGTGGTTCCCCTTCCCCTTATATGTGTCTCTTTGTCCTTTTGTAGTCCAGTCACAGCCTTCATCCACAGTTGCAACTGTTATGTATTTATAGTTATGGTGAGAGTGTGGTAGAAGTCGTAACATCACACACAGGGTTACAGACTTCACACCTCTGACTACCTGTTTAGCAGGTTGCTCATCATTGTGCCCCATACATCTGCTGTGGTCCTCAGACAGTTTGTTTTGTACTTTTATTATAAGGCTACATGTTGGCCATAGCTGTCAAACTCTTACAAACATCTGCACAGGCCCATATTTAGCAGTCAGACACAGGCCCAGACATGGGGACAGGGTCTTAATATTGCTCTTCCAAATGTAGACAGTTGGTAGAATGGCTATGTTTTACCTTGCATTTTCTTATGGGTATGACATGTGCAATTCAACTGTCTGTCACTGATGTTTTCATATCAACCTTTATTGGTTTGAAAATAATTTGCCAGGCAAATGTAATGTTATGACAAGCAGAACAGATATATGAGGCATATGTGTGGACATTCTGTAACACCCTCTCATTCCAGGGGTATGGATGGTGCCCACTGACTCATTGCCAGTACTGACACAGTAAAGTGGCAGCCTTTATATCCTGGTGCTAGACTGACTTGTCACAATCTGCTGTTCAATGTGTAGGTTACTCAGACCTGTGTGTACTGTCCATATGTGTGGCCCCCTGTCCCTCCATTGTCCAGCTTTCCTGCAGTAACAAATATTGACTTCTGGACAGTATGTACAACTGTAAGTGTAGCTGACAA
Source organism: Protopterus annectens (assembly GCF_019279795.1). Taxonomy (NCBI): domain Eukaryota; kingdom Metazoa; phylum Chordata; order Ceratodontiformes; family Protopteridae; genus Protopterus; species Protopterus annectens. Next base: position 1,238,883,405 of record NC_056733.1, on the reverse strand, counting down.
GCAAAAGAGTTAGCATAGCTAGTCTTGAACCATGGACCCTGTCAACCACAGCACTGTATTTAGACCACTAAGCCACAACAGCCACCAGTAAGTGCTGTGTACTTCCTGACACTATTAACCACAAACATACATAGCACATTGACCCTTGCATATTGTAGAAATGGAACAAGTTATCACATTCATTATGACAGCCCTGGGAACGTGTGGTCTGCTGCTATGACCTTACAAACATAAATGTTGCTGCAGTTCTATGTGAACACAGGTGTGTTGGGGGGAGGGTGGCGTACCTCTTAGCTGTACACATTTTCACAGACTGTCCATGTTTGCCTCATATTTTGGGTCCATTTTTTATAAAATTATAGTAGTGTGGAAAATTAATGTCAAATCATTAAAGACTGAAGTTAGAAAGTAATGGCAGACATTTGAGTTTCAGGCTTCTTGCCCTTCAGAGAATTCATGCTACTGCAGCACCAGTTATTCCATCAACTTTCTATGTTTGTAAGAGCAATATTTAAAACTTAATCCTTGTTTTTGGGCCTTTGCCCCACATTTCTTAATGGCTTTGTACAGGTTTTTTGCTGTAAGAGGTTTAGCGGTATGTATGGCACTCCAACATTGACATCCATGCATTTGTCCCATAACACTGCTGTTTGTAAATCCCTTACATAGTGCAGTGGATTTGGCTGGCTTGGGGTCTATTGCATATTGTGGGTCAGCCAGTATTTGGGAGAGAGTTCCTGTTGTCCCACACAGATGTCTGTTGTCTGCTGCTATCCTGGTAACCCACTCCGTTCCCATGCATACATGCAGCAATACTATACATATGCTACCACAGTCTACTACTTAATTCATTTATTGTTAAGAAGAATGACTTAACTTATGCCAGCAGCAGTTGAGAGGGCAGTGCTTCAGGGTTGACTCTGTCAGATGAATGCAGTACACAGCCTTTACATGGTAAGGTATAGGTAGTGTGATGTGGCTGGCATCCATTTTACTGTGTGTATGTGAGTCGAAGTAAGGTGTCAGTCCCTGGGTCTCTAGGATGTCAGTGTATGTGCTATGGGTTGCCTCTTTGCCAAGGCCAGAATGTACTCGGCACACCTATATCTGCCTACAGGGACAGCCTCAAGGGGTTCCTCGTCCGAGTCCCACTGTGCCTGTGGGGTCCTTGGCAATGGTGGGGGAGGGTTGTGTGTCCTTTCCTTGTGATGTTCCTGCCGCAGCTGTTTCTGCAGAATCACATTGTGTAGCATGGCAGATACTACGAACATGTGTGCACATATGATTGGAAAGTACTGCAGTGCTCCACCAGATATGTCAAGGCAGCAGAACCGTGACTTGAGCAGCCCAAACACACGCTCTACGATGTTACTAGTTTGTGCATGTGCCTCATTATGGCATTCTTCAGTTGGTGTGTATGCATTTCTGATGGGTGTCATCATCCACAGTTCCAGTTGCGTAACCAGCATCCCCCACTAGATGGTCATATGGGATGTCTCCCCGACAAATGCCTGGTGCTGCTGTGATGCATGCCAGATGTGGGAGTCATGATAACTGCCAAGGCTGACAGCACACACATTGATGATAATGCCCTGAACATTGCACATGACCTGACAGTTGATGGAGTGATACCCCTTGCAGTTGACATAGCCTCTACTCTCCTCACTGGGTGATGCTTTGATGTGGACATGAGTGCAGTCTATGTCACCCAATACCTCTGGGTAGTGTGCTACATGGTGGAAGAGATGCATATTGCTGGTCTTCTCCTCAGTGGTGTTGGGGAAATAAATGTGCTCACTGGCATGTGTTAGCATGACGTCCAGAAAGTGGTGGAGTACCCTAGATGCGGATGCCTGTGAGATCCCCATGATGTCTCCAGTAGGTCTATGGAAATTCCCTGTAGCTAGTATTTTTAAGGCAATCCATTTGTTTCCACTTGGATGGTTTCCCTCTGTTGGCTCTGGGTCTGAGGTGATGCTGGCAGAGCTCGGTGAGTTTCTGTAGTATGTTCCTGTCCACCCTGTAGTGCTCTACTATCTCCAGCTCATGTAGCCCTTGAAAGATTACCCTGGGCCTGAACACTCTTCTCCTCCTCAGTCTGAGCCTATTGTCAGCATCATCATCATCACCGACCTCAGCCTGTAGTGCATACAGATGTAACAGAGCAGCAGCAGCCACTATCATTTTGTCTGTTAAAATTCCCAAGTGTGTACTCCAATGGTGCAGAGTATGTGGGAAAAAAATCAGACTGAAGGGTGTCTGCATACTTTATACTAGTGTGCTGCAGATGCAGCCTGTGTGATTGGCTGAGTATGATACATTCCACCTGCCAGCTATATTAGTAAGGGTTTTGAATGGACCAGTGTCAGTGGAACAGGGCTTATCAGTCATTATGATTGATTGGCTTTCCCAGGCTGCTTCCCCCCTTTGTTTTCCATTTCTTCCACTGTTAAGCCTCACAGCACTCTGTGCAAACCCACAAAGCTAGTGTAAATATTGCTGAACATAAAGGTCCTCCCCTGTGCATGGTCACACTTAGCTTTTCTTTAACCAGCTAAAACATGTGCCGTGGGGCTAAGCACAGCTTAGCAGCCTCAGACACATCCCCCTGCTTAGCTGTGCTTAGCTGAGCACAAACAGGCGCCGCTAAGCTTCAATATGTTTACACATATCATGACACACCCCCTTTTCATGCCAGCTGTCTCTTCTGCCTATGTTATCATGGTTCTAGCCCTTTGTGTAAGGTTAGTACCTGTTGACATGGTGGCCTATTTTGCTTTTCAATAAACTTGGCTCATTTACTTACACCTAATTGCATATACCCTGGATACTGCACTACACCAGGGCCTATATCCTTAGCAACCACTATAACCTGCTATTGTACGACTCTGCATATTAGCCACTATAATGCAATTACTTTGCATATCTGTAAATGTTATATCTTACACTTTTTATTTATTTATTTATTTTTTGCAAAATAGCATGTTTGCATGTCTCTGCGTGCTGCTTAAATGTGGCATATGTAAAGTTTAATTTTTAATATATTGCATTACTTTTTTAAATCACTGGCCATAGTTTTGGCCATTTGGATACCTACTGGACATTATGCCACCTTTCATTTGGGCTGTTACAGCCCCTGTTTAATTTTTATCCTCTGGTACACGGTTCCTAACCACATATATTTTGGAGGCTTACACGGCACCTACACAGGTGCCTTTATGTTTGCAGAATCACAAAATCACCTAATTTGCATGTTTTTTACCAGTAGATTAGGTTATTTGCATTCCATGGACACCTCCATGTCTGCACAGTGTAAAGAAGCTCATTAACACCCCAACCTTTGTTTCCTGAATCGCTCAGTGGCCATGTTCCGTGCTCGAGCCTTACCACTATTCCTAAATGGAGAATCTCTCTGTGTAGGGCTTATTGAATTATCCCTCCCCCATAAAAACAAATTACCCTGGTGGACCTTGATTATAAACAGCTTCTATAACAAAAGGAAGAAAATGATGTCTAAGAACAAGAGCGAACTTAGTCAGCAGAGAAAGAATACCCTCCGCAGCTTGAACGAGCAAATCAGATAAAGTCCTATAAAGCTATTTATGATGTTAAATTAGCTTCTCTAGCTAAATACAGTCATAAGATATTCTTTAGCTGCATTCAGAATCAAAAAGGGAATATCCAGCTATTTGCCAAACTCATAGTGGATGTTACCACTCACACTGACCCTGAGGAAGTTTCCAACCTGTTAGATGACAGATTTGATACAAACTCCACCCCCATGCCCATCAGTCACACCCCAAAGCATACTTGACACCTGTCCTCTCCCTGGTATCACCAATGAGTAGGTCATGTCTGTGGTCTCCAAGACCAAAAAAGACAGCCTCTATGAGACCAGATAAAATCTCAAACTGTTTACTAAATAACCTACAACATGACCTAGTGGATCCACTTGGCACTGTCTTTAATCATAGCCTGAGTACTGGCTTTGTTCAAACAGACTGGAGAACAGCAACTGTACTTGCCTTCCACAATGGGGGTCCATCAACTGACCCTTGGAACTATAGACCCATAAGCTTAGCCAGTATAATCTGTAAAGCCATGGAAAGAATCATCATAGGCCTTATCAACAAGGACATAAGTAACCTTCAAACTCTCGACCTGACCCGGTTTGGATTTGTTAAGGGTAGATTATGCTTACTAAACCTGGTGGAATTCTTCAAGAATGTCACCAAAACCCTGCAAGAAGGCAAAGTAGTACATACACCTATCTTGATTTAGCTAAGGCTTTCAACACAAACTCCCACTCACGTATCATTGAGAAATTCTCCCAGTTGAGGATCAATCCATATGTCACTAGATGGGTGGCCAACTGGCTTACCAACAGAACCCATGCTCTCAAACTTGGGGATTCCACCTCGAGCAGTAGAACAGTTACCAGTTGGGTACCACAAGGTTCTGTGCTGGCCCCTTTACTGTTTGGAATCTATTTCTTAGAAGTGCAGGTGAAAATGGATGGCCTGTGGCTTATCAAGTTTGCAGATGACTGCAAACCGAGAACAATCATTGAGTCCACTAAAGATATTAACATATTACAGGGGGAGTTAACACAGACAAATGATTGGTGCCCAAGCCGTGGTCTTAAACTAAATGCAAAAAAGGGCATCATTATCCCCGTAGCCCCTGTAAATTACAATATAGGCAGCACCACCATAAGTGCAAACTCAGTGGTGCATGACTTGGGAACACAATTTGATAGCAGTCTAAACTTTGATTATCATGGGTCCACAGTGATAAGGAAAGCCTTTTACATTGCGCACCTCATAAATAAAAGCATTATATCCAAGATCAAGGATGTTATAACTCCTCTGTAGTCCACCCTCATCAGATCACTAATAGAGTACAATGTTCTAGTTTGCATGTACCTCACCAGACACCTGCCACAGCTGGAGAGACATGAACCAAAAAATAAATACCTCATTTGTCAATCTCCAGTAATTTATTAATAAAAAGTTGAGCACTTTCGTCAAGCACAGTTGACTTCCTCAGAACAATATCACCACATTTAAACTTGATTTAAATAGTATAAAACCACCCACAGTTGGTTAAAACTACTCCAATTAAATGGTATGAAAAACACAGAGGTTCTTGATCATGAGAACTCAAGGAGTCCAAAACATGACCTACATGGAAAGACTGAAAGCCCTGTCACTGTACTCTTTGCCCTATAGGCTGCTGAGATTGAACCTGTGCCTGGCCTACAGAGCAGTCTTTGCCCCTGCCCTAAGGGAAATGCTGCATATCTGTAAATCAAATGGGATAAGAGTCACTCGCTTTAGAGATCTCAAACTAGCGTGTGAGTTAAACAAAACATGCTGGAGAGACAGATATGTCTCCCAGAGACTGCCACTCCTCTGGAATAAACTCCCAGTTCACATTATGCAGAGCTCCTCAATGACCCTATTTAAGTGCAACTCAATGAAAGACCATAAATTCACCCTGGGATGGCACCTATTTCCCTCATGGACAGGGGCAGCCGGTGCTGATCATAGATTCACTCTGCAAACAATCAAACCATCTAATAATGGTCAATTAGAGAACATGGATATTACATGGATAGGCTTGTAAAGGCCCCTCCTATGAAACTATGAATCTATGTGGTCATAGCTTACCCAATCGTTATTTTTAATTATCAACAGATTAATTGCAGAATCATATGTCCCAAGCATCTGAAAAAGTCCTTTATTATTCTGCTAAGCAAAGGCGATAACTTCTCAGATATAAATATCACCCCATTACTATTCTATCACTTGAAAAATGTATTCATACACAGCTCATTATTTATCTTCTCCATAACAAACTTCTTTCCCCTACCCAGCATTGTTTCAGACCAAACCACAGCACTGCAATTGCCCTCTTATCATTTTGGACACTGTAAATCATGCCAGAGATTCTGGCCAACTTGCATCTGCACTACTTTGGCTCTCTCTAAAGCATTTGATGCTGTTTTGCACACTTAAGCTCTTATACAAGCTTTATTCACTTGGTTATGACAACAGTCTGTAAAGTGGCATGGCTCCCTTTTTCCCTTCCTTCCAAATATTACTGGAGTTCCCCAAGGCTCCATCCTTGGGCCTTCTTTGTTCAACATTTTTACAAACAACTTGCATTCATCTTACTGCCAAGCCTCTTTAATCCATTATGCTGATAATTCAACTATTATCTGCTCTGCAAATAACCTAGTTGACCTTCAGCAAATTACCCAAGAAACTTATGCATCCAACTCTCAACTGCTACTTAATCATAACAAAACTAAACTCCTGCTCTTTTTCCCAAAAATCCAAACAGGAAATAAACAAGTTTTAAAATTCATTCCCAAATAACACTCTGATTGAAGTACTCCCACACACCAAGCTGCTAGGTGAAAACCTAAACTCTGACCTTCAAATCCAAAATGATATAAAAATACACCAGAAAATAGGTATGCTCTAGAGACATTCACCTTTTGTTAACCAATCTACTTGAATCCCTCCTGCCAATACCTACTTATTACCTTCTTCTTGTATGGTGCCAATATCCTTACTAACCTCCATATCTCTCCCTTATTAAAACTTGAAGTCTGCTATAACAAAACAGTGACATTTGCCACAAGCACTACGTACTCTACTCACCACTGCACTTCACTTGAATCACTGAGATGGCTAGAGCCACCACAACATCTTACCCTCTTACAACTCTTAAATGCCCACAACATTACCTATAAGCCTACTCACTACCTGCCCTGCTCTAACTTCTGTTCTTTCTAGCTATCTCCCCAGTAGATCTGTAACATCCAAAGACAAACAACTTCTTTCAATACACAAGCCTGATAAAACTGCTGGAAAATGCTTCTACGCATATTCCATTGCCATAGCCTGGAACAGTCTTCCTGCAAATATCAGAGCAAATGCCAACTTTCTTTCATTTAAAAATACTTTAAAATAATACTCAAGCAAAGCATGGATCTGTTCTTGCTCAAATCCCCCTTACTCCTATATACCTTCTCTTTAACTACCTATCTTCTCTTCACTGCATTCATAACTAAGTCTCCTTCTTCTTACTCCCTATTTCCTTTTACTAGGCATAAAGGCCCACAGCCCTCTTTGTTATGGTTCCTATTACCAGATCACAGATGCAGTTTGTCGAATGCATCTTGATTGAACCGAAAAAGAGAGAAAAGGCAAAACAGTGAAGCGGCTTTTCAGCAAATTCTTTGCCTGGGAAAGAATTCGCTTGGCCGCTTTCATTACTTTGCTATTTTCGGCACTGTAGTGCAATCTCGGAGTTGGTATATTTAAGTAGGGGGGTGTGGGGGGTACAACCCCCCTTGTCAGGTGGGTGTGGGGGGCAAAGCTCCCCACATTATGTAATGTTTTAAAGTTTTTTTTTTTTTTTTTATTTCGGAACAGCGATTTTTTTTCCCTTGGAAAAAAATTGCTGTTCTGGGGTTTTGACATTGTAAGCTTTCACTTACATGGGGTCGATTATTTATAATTCGCTTTTGTAAGCATGCGATAATATAATATAGACCCCTTTGTTATACCCCAATCCTTACTCCTTTTTTCGTACTCTAACTATGCTTCTTCACACTCTAACTCCCTTCTTCATGTTCTAACTTGTCTCCCATGCTTCACCCAGTTTTTCCTACTTTAATTTTCTCTGATATTCACTTCTTTCTACACATATATTTTCACACTGTCATTAATTATATTCTGTTGTCCCTATGATATTTCTAAACTAAAACTGTATTGTCTTACATTTTCTTTCCTTTTTCCTTAATAATGTATCATATAGTTTTAATAGTTTCTACCTGTAACAATAATAATCAAATGATATTTTTATTGTTTACTTTTGTCTTTGACTTACTGTATTAATTATTATATTTGCTCATACAATATTTGTATTCAATGTTGTAACTTTTCTCCCTAGGCCTCTACTGAAAATGCATTCCCTATATCAAGTCAGAATATTCCTCGTAAACAAATGTCAAATAAATAAATATATCTTGCATCTATTCTTAACTATTATTTTTATATGATGCCTAACTTGATATAATTATTTAAACTGTAGTTTTTTGTATTATTTTTAAAGACTATAAAATCATTGTTTTTTAAATGTTTTATAATACTTTGAAGCTTTTCTTCCCAGGCCTTTGCTGAAAGTGCACTCCAATCCACTTGGACTTTCCCAGTAATCAAATGTCAATAAATAAATTAAATAAATAAGTAAATACTTGGTGTTCATTGACTCCCATCCAATCTAAATTACATGTGTATTTATTTATTATTATTTATTTTGACATTTGTTAACTGGGTTAGTCCACAGATTAATTCCACAGTAAGTCCTTTAATGTGTAGTTATGTGTTTCAAGTGGTGCAGTCAAATTTTTTATTGCAAACTATGACAGTTGGAACTCTGAAGTATTATAGTTGTACATTACTGCTGTGAGAAATTTACTGGCATGCACTCAGGATTGCATACTTTTGTTGTTCAAATGCAAAGCACATGGCAGCACTTGTTCTTTTCTTTTACATATCATGTAATATACAAACACAACTTCACGATTCATTGTGTGTAACTATTCCCGCCATATTCATGTAGGTAAGTTTCTTTAATTTCCATCACTGCATTTACTTGTAGCCAATATCAGGTTTGTAGTGCAAACATGAGTTTGAATCTTGGTTCCTCTGATTTGTTTATACAAGTTCTTATGTGTGCACAATGTTGAGTGTGACACAATAATGACAATATACAAAATGTGCTTTTGTATTTTATGTCTAGGCAAGATGACATATAATACTCGCTATTGCTTTGTTGTTGTACATAGCAGTCATTATATATTGACCTGAAGTTATCCTTCTGTTGCTGTAATGCAACCTGTTTTCTGTTTGCAGGTGATGAAGACCACACCTGGAATCATATGTTGTGCATAGAGCATATGCTAAGGCTTGAGGAACAGCAAAGGGAAAGAAGTATGTGTTATCACTGTCTACCTATATTTCTCTATAAATACTCCTAACATAGTTAAAACTTTAGATTTAAATGTGTATTCTTAGGACCTTCAGACATAAAATGTTTATGCCAGACTCCATACAATATGTCTGGAAGGAAAGTGTAATACTCATTGATTTAGTGTGAATAACATTAATACATTTAAATTGAATGTTGTCTAAGGAGTTATCAACAGGATTTTTATGGATAACTTGTTTATGCATTTTTGCTGACACAACCTAAATGTCAGACACATCTGTGTTTAACTGCCCCATTGATTTTGCCTTGATTGTTAGTTTCACATATAAGTTGTTTGTATTGTTGTTGCTGTTCAAGTAGCAAGTTGTGTCAAACTTGTATGTCTGGCAGTGGTGCTTGGTAAATGTTATGCTGTGTATAGCCTTCTTATTCTATTATTGAATGGGTGTCTGCTGCCTCAACTTTCTCACTGCTACCGGCAGACATTTACTGATACTTACTTGAGTTCTACATCTCTTGTAATACTGTGTAACTGCAGTGTGAGAGTTTATTAAACACAAGATTACATACAATTCATTGTCATCATGCTACAAGCCACTCGTTCTTTTCTAGTATGTCTGAAGTGTTATGATCACCATTGCACATAACCATGATGCAAACAAAGGCAGTGACAGTGGCATATTTGTTGGGGGACAGTTGTGTATGCGTGTCATACATCAATTCTAGCTGTCATATGTTGTCACCATGTTTGTTATTGTGCAGTTATTCTAAGATTTTTATTCCATTCCAATTATATAATGCTGTGATGTCACTGATTAACCATGTTGCACAGCTCTATTCATTTGCATATACAATTTAACTGTACCATTGCTTGCGATTCTTACAATATATTTTGAACACACATATTTTACTCATGGAATGTCAACATGACACATTACTTCCACATAATTATATTAGAGTGGAAATGTAAATGCCATATTGACCTTTCAACATAAATGCATGAGGCACACAGTGAGCAATGATTAGTGATCCATATTACTTAGAAGTTCCCCCAACAAATAGTTGACTGATATTAGCATAAGGCTTATATGGCAAAAGACTTATACCAGGGGCTGCATTCCCAAATTGATGCTGTTAGTGTTACTGTTAACTCGCGCTGTTCCATGTTTTGGAATGGAACACTATATCAATGTTGCATGCCAAAATGGAATGGCATTCTTATCTTGATTTGTGATGATAAATATGTCTGTCTGCTGTCCATGCAAACTGATTGCTACTACTACACTGAATTAACAAGTAATAACAGATTAACAAGTAATAACATGCAGTGTGACAATGTATGATGGGAAAACTGTTCCATACATGGCTTCTATTCATATCATCAATATATGTACATTTGGACATTAAGAATGTTGCATAATCATGACAATACAATCATTATTATGACAACTTTGTGCCTTTTCATTATACAACATGTAAATAAACTCTATGGGTCATATCTTCCAACAGTGATGATATAATGACAAATGTAGTGTTTTGTGATATACCTTGAGCAAACATTTCACATGTTATGTCTCATATGTTTTGATTATGTTAGTTGCATATCATATACTAGCTTTACATTTATGTAGGTGCATGTCTCATTGTGTTTTATTATAGAAATGTTTTGCATATCCTCAAACTTGCTGCTGACTCAATTGCCTATCCTGTATCTATACTAATTAATCAATCTATTCTGGAATCAACTGTCCCCACCCTTTGGAAATCTTTCTTCACTATCCCTCTTCATAAAGGTGGAAACTCCACTGACCCCTCAAACTACCAACCCATTGCCATTCTGTCCCCCCTCACCAAGATATTAGAAAAATGTATTCACTCACAGCTTCTTAATTACCTCCTCACACACCACTTACTTACCCCTACCCACCATGGATTTCGTCCTCACCACAGCACCACCACTGCCCTCCTCTCCTTCACTCATATCATTGCAGAGGCCCTAGACAACAATAAACTCATTTCCTGTCTCTTCCTAGATCTCTCCAAAGCCTTTGATACTGTCTCTCATCCTCTACTACTATCCAAACTCACAAATCTCCACCTATCCCCCTCCGTACTTGCCTGGTTTAATAGTTACCTATCTGGCAGGGAACAATCTGTCAAATGGCTCTCATCCTCCTCCTTTCCTTCCCATCTCCACTGGTGTTCCCCAAGGCTCCATCTTGGGACCCCTTTTGTTTAACATCTTCACCAATGATCTTTACACCTCATGCAAAGAATCCTCTCTTATTCAGTATGCCGATGACTCCACACTTATATCCATCTCAAATAACATTCCTGAACTACACTCCCTGACCCAACAGGCCCTACTATCCACTGAACAATGGCTCTCTCATAACCTATTGATCCTAAATCCCAAAAAGACCAAACTCCTACTTTTCCTTCCCCGTTTTCTTTCTCATCACAAAACCTCCTTTTTTATTACATCTTCTAACAATACAAATATCCAACCTGACACCCACACAAAACTCCTAGGGGTCATTATCGATGATGAACTCAAGTTCAACCTACACATACTCCAATGTATAAAAAAAAAAAAAAACAGAAACTAGGTCTGCTATATCAGAACAAAAAATTCCTAACCCCTAAATCTAGACTTACCCTGGGCCAGGCACTCCTCCTCCCCTCCCTCTTATACGCCGCCCCAGTTCTTACCAATATCCAGGCCTCCACTCTAAACAAACTGCAACAGACTTACCATAAAATGGCCAGATTCATTACTAACTCCCCATACAGCTCACACCACTGCATTTCTTTAAACTCTCTTCAATGGCTTGAACTTCCCCAGTTTCTGCTATCTTATCAATTTCATATGCTACACTCTATTCTTTATAAACCCTCCTTCTGTCCATCTCTGTCTTCCTTAGTCTCCATCTACATCCCATCCCAGACCCTCCGTACTTCTAACCAACAATTATTTGATATCTACCACCCAAAAAGGTCGGTAGGCAAACTACTCTACAAACACTCCCTTGCCCATGCTTGGAACAAACTTCCCCTTGACTTACGTTCAATCTCCCACACCTCACACTTTAAAAATGAACTAAAAGCTTATTTTCTCAATTCCAGAACCTGCCCTTGCCATGACCCTACCTAGTCTTCCTTCCCTTTATGTACCCTCAAAAGGACCATACTTAGTACCTCATTACACCTCTCTCTCCAATGTGTCTACTATGCATTTGCACAATTTTATACAAACGAAAAATGTTCATTGTTGACCTATTGAACTATATCAATGTAAAATTGTTACTTAGGTACTTTTTAATGCAACTTTAACTTTATGTATGTATCCCAACATATGTGAATTGTTTTGATATAACTGCTATTATATCAATATTGTTTAAAATTGTACTTGTTTTAAAATGTATTACTGGAGCTTTTCTCCTCGGGTCGCCACTGAAAATGGGCCACAAGCCCAGTTGGACAAACCCGGTTAACAAATGTCAATAAATAAATAAATAAATAAATAAAATAAATATGACTGTGATGTATGCTACATTATATATGTATAGACTGAATTCATGCCTTTGATTGCATATGGTCGTGCAGTTGAATAACATCATACAGTATTGCAATATCACATACAAAATAGTTACCACATGCTGATTGTGGTATGTCATGTAATGACTGATTTTCAGTGAATACCTATTATATATGTATAATGTTTTTTCTCCTGTGGTGAATTTTGACAGAGTTTGGGACCTGTGGCAGCTCAACAATCATATGTCAAAGACAGTGACATGCCAGACCACTTCTAGGCAACTCTGACTCTGATGACCAGGATTAATACCATGGCAAGGATGATAATGGCAGCAGACAGGGACATGAATGTGCCACTTTTCCTGCTGCTCTTCATAAAAGATGCCCACCACCATACCAGAGAGAGGATTTTCAAGACCAAATCCAGGATGTAATGACATAACAAATGCCTTCCAGGTGAGGAACCTGATCTGCAAATTCCTTTAGAACATGACGTAGGCCATGTGTGACTTCTTCTGGAAGATCACTAGAGAGATCTTTTATGATGTTTGACCCATTCAGGGTGGCCCCTATTGTCTGTATGATCCATTTTTATAACGTTGCCACCATAGTGTTTTCTGTATCCAACTATTAATGGTATAGGCACAATTGTGCAAACATTGCATACTGCTAGTATGTTTTTCTGGTATAAGTCATAAAGTTCACAGTACATATCATGTCATATGTGGTGTTATATTGCTGTTGCAGCATGACACACATTAACAAATTACACATGTGCTGACTACTTTTATTTACATGATCATGTTGTCATTACTGCATACATTGCTCCATGTGAGCAGGGGTGTGACTCCTTAAAACTATCTGTGTGTGTACTTCTATGCATGCAGTGCAGTATAATATTGTTATGTCCAATATATCCTGGCCCTGTATGTAACAGATATGACTGTTGCAGTAAGCATAATGGAAGTGAGACCCAATTGTTCTGCTTGTGTTGTTATGGTATATACTTAGGTGGCACAACAGCTACTCACATACTCTGTTAATTGATTTCTCTAATATAATACAGTGAGGTGAGTCCAATGCATTTATTTATGTATGTTATTCATGTGTATGGATTGTACCTCTTTCAGCATTGGTCATTGCTGTCTTATGTCTGTTCAGCAACATGACATGTCCTTGCTTATGTGATTTATGTAACATTGTTGTGTCATGCTGGCACACTGCCACAGTAGCCTTTTGTGTGGCATGTACTCATTACTGTGATCAGTATATATGAGCATGTATATGTCACATACTGCATTGATGTTCAATGGTCTGTTAGTTAATATACAAAGGTGATGCTTCATTTAGCATCATCCATAGCTCCCTTGGTTGTGTATATCTTCTATCAACAGCTGTTTTTTTGATAATAGCTCATATTATGACATGCATACTCAGATTTGCATATGTGTCTATGTATATCTATTTGTAGTACATGTGCACTGATTTACTTGGAAGTGCATGTGTATGACAATATTATGATCAACACCCTTGTAATTTGTAACTGGTGATGCACAATTATTCCATTTTTCTGTGCTGTACTTTTGCTCACAGGACTGTAATTTGATCAGTTCTACATGTGTGCAGTGCTATTTATATCCAGAATGGTGACTTTGGCACCTGTTGTATTATGCTTGCATGGCAGTATATATGTGCATGTGTCACTCAAAACTACTCTTTCTGTGTACCTAAGCCACTTGCTATTTAACTGTTGTACTTTACTGTGTTTATGTCATTTCTGCACACATGTTTATACCCATCACCAATCCACTATGCTCATGTGCCATACATTGGCCATTTGCTTCAATGTAGCTTGCGAGGACTTGCAGGCCATCTTGTGTTGAGGACACATGCATAGGCACTGTATCTCCTTAGATAGGGCTGTCCTACAATATTCTGTGCTTACTTTCCTTTCTGCCATTTCCTCACTGATGTTGATCATTGCTGTCCATCTCCTTTCTCCCTCATAGAGTTGGCCTGCATGTTTCACATATACATGCTATATGTTATATATATATATTTTTATTCCTTCCTCTGCATTACACATGTAAGTGTACTCGTAGAATATTACCTTCTGGCACCATGTTGGATATCATACACATACAAGGAACATGCAAACAAGGTGGTGGCAATGGATTTGCTTCCATCACTGTTCATGTTGTTCTTGTGTGTTGAGCATTACCCAGGGATTTTTATGGTCCTGCCTATGCACAAGCTGACATTCATTAACTGTTATTATTCATGTATGTATAACCATTTACTTTTTGTTCCATGCCATTGGTGTACGTATGTGTGATGAAACTTCTGTTTGATTAGATCATGTTTTTCAATTTCATGTCACATATATACATTGTATACCTGACAATCAGTCTTATGTTGTCTCTGCCATGTAATGGGTCTTTGACATCATCATCATCATCATCTTCTTTTGGCTGTTCCCATTAGGGGTCGCCACAGTGGATCATCTGTTTCCATTTCTTCCTGTCCTCTGCATCTTGCTCTGTCACACCAACCACCTGCATGCCCTCTCTCACCACATCCATAAACCTTATCTTAGGCCTTATACTTTTCCTGTTACCTGGTAGCATCATCCTTAACATCTTTTTCCCAATATACTTAGCATCCCTCCTCAGCACATGTCCAAACCAATGTAATCTTGCCTCTCTGGCTTTGTCTCCAAACCTTCCAACCTGTGCTGACCCTCTAATATACTTTTTCCTAATCCTGTCCGCCCTCGTCACACCGAGTGCAAATCTTAACATCTTTAACTCTACCACATACAGCTCTAACTCCTGCCTTTTTGTCAGTGCCACTGTCTCCAACCCATATAACATAGCTGGTCTCACTACCCTCTTGTAGACCTTCTCTTTCACTCATACTGGTACTCGTCTGTCACAAATCACTCCTGACACTCTTGTCCACCCACTCCATCCTGCCTGTGCTCTGTTCTTCACCTCTCTTCCACACTCACCATTACTCTGAACTATTGATCCCAAATATTTAAACTCATCCACCTTCGCCACCTCTACTCCTTGGATCCTCAGCATTCCTCTATCCTTCCTCTCATTCACACACATATATTCTGTCTTAGTCCTGCTGACCTTCATTCCTCTTCTCTCTAGAGCATATCCCCATCTCTCCAGTGTCTCCTCCACCTATTCCCTACTCTCACTACAGATCACAATGTCATCTGCAAACATCATAGTCCACGGGGACTCCTGTCTGATCTCGTCTGTCAACCTGTCCATCATCATTGCAAATAAGAAAGGGCTCAGAGTTGATCCTTGATGTAATCCCACCTCCACCTTAAATGCATCCGTCACTCCCACTGCAGACCTCACTGCTGTCACACTACCCTCGTACATATCCTGTACCACTCTTACATACTTCTCTAACACATCCGACTTCCTCATACAGTACCACAACTCCTCTCTAGGTACCCTGTCATATGCTTTCTCTAAGTCTACAAAAACACAATGCAACTCCTTCTGACCTTCTCTGTACCTCTCCATCAACACTCTCAAAGCAAACATTGCATCTGTAGTGCTCTTTCCTGGCATGAAACCATACTGCTGCTCACTTATCATCACCTCCCTTCTTAACCTAGCTTCCACTACTCTTTCCCATAACTTCATGCTGTGACTGATCAGTTTAATCCCTCAATAGTTACTACAGCTCTGCACATCACCTTTATTCTTAAAAATCGGTACCAAAACACTTTTTCTCCATTCCTCAGGCATCCTCTCACTTTCCAAGATTTCATTAAACAATCTGGTAAGAATCTCCACTGCCATTTCACCTAAACACCTCCATGCTTCCACAGGTATGTCATTTGGACCAACAGCCTTTCCATTCTTTATCGTCTTCATAGCTATCCTTACTTCCTCCTTGCTAATCCATTGCACTTCATGATTCACTATCCTCACATCATCTAACCTTCCCCCCCTCTCATTCTCTTCATTCATCAACCCCTCAAAGTACTCTTTCCATCTGCTCAACACACTGTCCTCACTTGTGAGTATGTTTCCCTCATTATCCTTTATCACCTTTACCTGCTGCACATCTTTTCTAGCTCGGTCCCTCTGTCTAGCCAATTGGTACAGGTCCTTTTCTCCCTCCTAAGTGTCCAACCTTTCATACAACTCTTCATATACCTTATCCTTAGCCTTTGCTACCTCTCTCTTTGCCATGTGCCTCATCTCGTTATAATCCTGTCTACTTTCTTCATCTCTATGACAATCCCACATTTTCTTTGCCAACCTTTTTCTCTGTATACTCTCCTGTACGTCCTCATTCCACCACCATGTCTCCTTGTCATCCTTCCTCTGTCCAGATGTCATACCAAGCAGCTTTCTAGCCATCTCCCTTACTAGCTTCGCTGTAGTTACCCAGGTATTTGGTAACTCTTCCCTGCTACCCAGTGCCTGTCTTAACTCTTCCCTGAACTCCACCTCACAATTACCCTTTTTCAATTTCCATCATTTGATCCTTGGTGCTGCCCTTACACTCCTCCTCCTCTTCTTGATCACCAATGTCATCCTACAAACCACCATCCTATGCTGCCTAACTACACTTTCCCCGGTCACCACTTTACAGTCTCCAATCTCCTTCAAACTGACCTTCCTACATAAGATATAATACACCTTTCTGCATCTTCCTCCACTCTTGTATGTCACGCTATGCTCCTTCCTCTTGTTAAAATGCGTATTCACCACAGCCATGTCCATCCTTTTCACAAAATCCACTGCCATCTGACCTTCTGCATTCCTTTGCTTAACACCATACCTACCCATCACTTCCTCATCCCCTCTGTTCTCTTCACCAACATGCCCATTGAAATCTGCTCCAATCACCACTCTCTCACCTTGGGTACAGTCATCACCACTTCATCCAACTCACTCCAAAATTATTCTTTCTCATCCATCGCACACCCAACTTGTGGAGCACATGCACTAACAACATTCATCATTACACCATCAATTTCCAGCTTCATAAACATCACTCTATCCGACACGCTTTTCACCTCCAAAACACTCGTAGCATACTGTTCCTTCAGGATAACTCCTACGCCATTTCTCCTCCCATCCACACCATGATAATGGGTCTTTGACATATGGATCACATTTCTCTTGTATTTGTGATGCGTATTCTTATTTGCTTATTACACAGCCAGATTTGTGGTACTGTTGTTTGGCATTGTGCTTGGTTATTTTCCTTTCACATGCAGTGTCGGTAGTTCTTGCTTGCCTTTCACTTGTCTGACCCTCTGTATTTGATTATCCTTGCTGTTACATGGCTTACCTTTGCACTGCCGATAGCCTTGTGGGTGGTTTTATTTAATATCCCTTGTGTACTACAATGACAGCACTTCCCATTTAATGTTTTCCAATGCACACACCTACCATTAGTCATATTCATTCTGCCATGACTGTCAGACAGCTAGCAACATATCAGCAATGATTTCTGCACTGGTACAAATGTATTTTTGCTTTGCACCATAGTTAGTATGCATCCTTATCCTATTCATGAGTTATCCTTCATCCGTGTTGTATTGTCTGCATGTGTGCTGTCTGTGTACCTTACCTGTCCTTTATGTATATGTTCATCCTTTGTTTGTCATGTCTTGTGATATTTGTTATATACCTGCTGTTTTGCCCTCCTCATCTTTCTGTGTCTTTTCCATTCCATCTTTTCTCCAAATAACCAAAATGGGGCTTATTCCAACCAAAACATTGCCCATGCCCCCTGCTTTTCCCTCTGACTTCCTATTCCATCATACCTCTTGTATGTCCCTCTTCTTCACCCTCATCCCATCTGTTTTCTATCACCCTATTTCCTTGGCCATGTGTATTACTTGTGTTCCCCATATATGTTCCATACCCATTGTTAGCTACTGTTAGCCATGGTAATGTGAATATGATTGTCCTTCTCCTTCATTAATTCATTTTTATTAGAAATGTTGTGTATTAATTTAGATTCCACAAATTGTGGGTATATTTATATATGTCCATCTACGCAATGATAGCTGTAATTGTTTGTAGATATCTGTTACTTTTCAGATTGACTAATGCGAATTTCTCTTCATTTAGTACTTTTCATGTTTCACTGTAAGCTCCATTGAGCTAGTATAATTTCAATACATATCTTACTTTACAAGCAAGTTTACCTTCCATACATCTTTGATGTGACTGATTGTAATTGCACTAACATTGCTGGTTACATCTTCTTTGCTTCAGTTATTCTTTGTAGGCTGAAGAATATTTGCATATTAGTTGTTAGGCCACAATTTCTGTGTGGAACCCAATGCACTCTGCTGGATTCCATGAACTTTATGGAATCCAACCCTGGGAGTGGTAATCAAGATGCGCTGTGGAAGAAGCAGACATTATCACAATCTATTCATGTAAATGGACAGGAAAGGTATGGGGTGATTCTGCAATGAACTTGGGCAATTTTAAGCCAATCAGACAAAGGGATCATCATTTCCCAATCTGTATAAGGGAACTGAAGGGAAAGGAAAGGGAAGGAATGGAAAGGAAATTAGATTTAATAATAAGGAAACATTGCAATGCTTTTGGTGTGGGGTAAGAGTGATAAATCTAACAAGGAGAAGGGATGGGGGGAGATGTGCTATTGAAAACGCTTCTTAAGTATTGACTTCAAGAGTGTGATCTAGAAGTTTTCCAGAAATGTATTTCCTATTGCCCTAGTAAGTATTTTTTTTCTTGTGTGTATATGTGTGTCATAGTAATGATCGTTATTTAAATACTTAATGTTATTGCTACGGGACCTTGCTCCACAATTTTGGTAGATGGCAGTCAGAATACCTGCTACATTTTCCTATTATTAATGTTTATTTATATCATTATTTTACCCATATATATCATCTCTCACCAGATTGTATCATCTAAACACATACATTTTATAGAAAATCAAGACACCTTCAGAAGACTGTGCATGAAATACAGTGTCTATCTCCTGCAATCTTTAAGAACTGCTCTTATTTTCCAAACCTATGACTTTTCTTATCATTTATCTTTGTTCTTTTTTCTAAATACACTGAATACCTTGTGTGAAAGCTACAAACTATAGCATTATGTTAGTGTCTTTGTTGGGAAATAACTGTTTAGCAGAATTTGCCAAAATAAAAAAAAAACTGTTTATATTGTTACCCATTATATGCACAGTCTCTAGGTGGTACCTATCAGGGGAAGAGCTGTCCATACCAAATGCTTTAAGCATCAGCTGGGGTATTCAGTATATTCTAGACAGGAGAACATGGATCACAGTCTCTATTGGATTTGGTCACTCTGTTGCCATACATGGACACATGCAAGTGCCAGTGATAAGTGAGATGAGAACTGGACTCATTCCAGCCTATGCCAGGAACCCATATTAATGGTCAGAGGAGTTAATGTGCCTCTTTTGGTATGTGTGTGCCCTCCTTATATCTATCTTGGGATGCCTCTTTTAAGTAAAAACTGGATGTAAAGCCAATTAACCTGACAAACATGAACTAAGGACAGCTCCACTAAATATTGGTTCACTGATAGTATGCAGCTTAGAAGTGGATGATGTGATAGTAAGGCAAAAACTGTGCATCCTGTCTATACAGTAGTAGAAGGGCAGTGCGTCAAAGCTACTTGCGATGGAATCCAGAGGCTGCTACTCTGTATAATTGAAATGGTATGGAAACTGTGTTGAGAGAGAGTCTTCTGGAGACAGTAACAGACATCATTAGAATTATTGACAGAATCATGGCAATTAGACCTCAAGGTAAAGATAGGGTAGAATTCATAATATTAGCCTATGTTCCATAACAGGGTTGTGATGGCAGATGCAGGACCTACAAGATAAAGCAAGCCAATATGAGTGAGTGTTGATAATGGGGAGACTCAATGCACAAATTGGGACAGACAGAACTGAATATCAAGACTGCCTGGGTCCACGTGAGTGGAGCAAGAGGAATAAAATGAGACCCCATACTATACTTCTATCTTGCAAATAGCTTGATTGTGGTCAAAACATGGCTTAGCAAGGCAGACAGTCACAAAAGCACATGAATGAATGACAGACATGCAACTCAGGTAGACTTCCTCCTAATAAGGAAAGGGCAATGGACTAGAATCAGAAATTGCAATGTCATTGCCAATAAAACATTTGATCTACAGCATAAGCCCCCTATGGCCACAATCAGCTGCAAGCAGTGGACAGAGAAGTCTCTAAGGTCAACAGAGAATAAGCTGAAGAACTACAGTTTGATAGAAGTGAAAACTCAAGAAGGTTTGAGGATTTCGGGAAAAAGAGGAAATAGGCAGAGTCAAGGAAGAAGGGCAGCATCTCAACACAACATGAGTGAAGACTATAGAACAGATATACATCCAAACCAGGCATGGAAATAACGTACATAAAGAAAGCAGGCGGTAAAGTGGGAGGCATAAAAGATGGTCCAAGCTAAGTAGCAATACTAGCTACCTAACCAACAGGCTGAGATATCAATCACATTATTTATTTAACATTTGTTAACCAGGCAAGTCTGACTTGGAACAAAGCCAATTATCAGCGGAGGCCCAGGAAGGAAACTGGAGCAAACCCACATGAACACAGGGAGGACATGCAGACTCCACACAGAAGGCACCCCAGCTGAGAATCGAACTGAGAACCTCTTGCTGTGAGGTGACAATGCTCCCGCTGCACCACTGCGCCATTGCTGAGCACTGCTCATACATTAGCAAAGAACAAGGCATCAGACAAACTCTGCCATCTTCTGTAAAGTGACAAATAAACTATAAGCTTGCCAGATAAAGACAGAACAATAAATAAGATAGTTATCAGATACCATTCATAAGGGATGTCAGTAACAACTTGCTCACCAGTTCACAGGACATAAAAGGCATATAGAAGCAGTAATTTCAACAGCTTCTGAATGAAGAAATCCCAAATTAATCCATGCTGTTCCATACAAAGCCTTCAATGAAAGAGTAAGAATAGTCCACCTTAGATGAAGCCCTGCACTAAGGAAAATAAAGAAGGTGGGATAGCGGCATTGAATCAAGGGAAGCAGCAAGCTCAAATGAGTTGAGATGAGATCCGATATCATCAAGATGTTGGAGAAGTTAGGGGAGAAGTGGCTCGCGAGAATATTTATAGGAGTATGGAGAGAAAGGTACATCCTAGATGACTGGAAAAAAGCATTCTAGTGCCAGTGTACAATACCAATGAGATCATTGACAATTGTGGGCAGTATAGATGTATTGAACTCCTGCTTTACTGTATGAAAGTGCTGGAGACAGTTACTGATAAATGATTAACCAGAGCAGTAGAAAGTAAGATAGGATATGAGCAGTTTTGACTTAAGATCAGGATGTAGCACATCCACCCCAATCTTTTGAGGTGAGGCAGATTGTGGAAAACAAGCTAGAAAAGAGGAAAGAATCCAACTGGACATTCTTAGACATGGAAAAAGCATATGAAAAGGTCACAAGAAAGCTTATCTGGGCTATTCTGTGATACTACAAAGTCCAGGAAACATTGGTAGGATTACCGTAGATAATTTACAAGGAAGTGGGTCTGCATCAGTGATCAGTTCTGTGCCTACTACTGTTCAGACTAATGATAGACTACATTAGCAAACAGCTTGGAGGGGACAGATCAACAAAGCTTCCATATGCAAAGGGCAAAAAAAAAAAAAAAAAAAAAAATATATATATATCTATATATATATATATATATTTTTTTTTTTTTTTCCCACCTTTCTAAGCTAGTATAGTCCAATTTTCAGGTTAGTGCTGAATTCAGGGCTGTGTTACAAATCTCTGTGGTTGCCCATACCTTACTTGGATAGAAGGAAGTTCTCAGTTCACCTGTGAGACAGGGGAGCTTTGAGCAGCTTATCTGTCCCTGGAGGAGTGGTTTCAGCCCAGAAATTAGTAGGTCGTTGACCATTTTGGGCTAATTTCTATCTCTTTCATTTCCCTGCTATAAATACCATATTTGCCCGGTTTTGCGCACCGGGCAGTGCCGGTTAGCTAAGGTAAAACTATTCCCGGCTCCACAAAGTCTCCTCTTCAATTTTTCCCCTGTAACTAGACAAACTTTCAACTTAAGCACTCATGCCATTCATTTCTCAGCCTGGCACTTGCTCAAAACCTATAGCAAGTACTTATAAACCCTAGCACTAGACCCTCCTGTACTGTACAGAAGGACAAGGCTCTCTATTCGACCTTACCAGCCATCCAGTAAAAAAGTTCACTGTACCTATCCAGGCATGTCTAAAGGGCAGTTTCAGGTGTACTCTCCAGTCCATCTGGCGAATCTGGGCATTTTGAGACAATGTTACAACTGCCTCATGTACACAGACAACCCCCTCCTCCTACCACCAAACACTAATACATGTGAGAGATGCAATTATACAGCCAAACTGGAGGCTAAGTTCTCTCAACCCAAGACTGGATCAGACAGTCAAGAGGAGAAGGGAAATACTTGCATCACACCACCAGTCTCACATAGACCCATTAAAGCAGCACTGGCAAAAAACACACATAAATACATGAAAACATACTCTGAGGCTCTAAATAAAAATCTGCAAAACCAACAGAGACCTCCAAAGCAAACATCCAAGCAACCTCCACTCCCCAACACAAACCATGAAACACATACTTCACAAAACCAGTGTGCCATGCAATCACAGCCCTTAAGGCAAAATAACATACCCAACATATTAGTAATAGGTGTCTATAGTCAGGCACACTGATGTCCCACTCACTAGGCTGAATAAGGAGAAGGTTACTGTTAGCTGCCTGTCGGGTGCCAGGATCCACCATATAACACAAGCAGTCAGGTCATTCCAGAACAAGTACAAATATTACTCTGTCATTGTCCATGTTGGTGTGAATGACCTGAGCTGTACCTCCCTGGACTACATGAAAAGAGACATGGAAGAGCTCTCTGATCATGTAGCCCAGGCAGGTATGACCCTGACCCTGAGTAGCATCCTGCCCTCACCAAGAATGATACCACGGTATAAAGAAAAAAATTCTCAATTTCAACAATTGGCTAAGTTTCTGGTGTCATTCAAAGGGGATCCAGTGTCTGTCTGCCTGGGATGTCATGCTCGACAGGCCACGCTGCTTCACTAGAGATGGCTTGCACCTGTCATCCTTAGGCTTTCGAATACTGGCCAAGGCTCTTGCCACCCCCATAGTGCCTTTTTTAGGCAAGACTCAAAAGACAAACCCACTGCTGTAAATAACACAAGTAACAAAAAACTGAGGGTAATGCTACTCAATGCCAGAAGTCTAAACCTCAAAATGCATGCACTCGAGGCACTCCTCAGTATGGAGAAAAATCAATATATGTGCAGTAACAGAAACCTGGTTTAAGGCTCCAGAGGGCACCCCAGCACTACCAGGCTACAACTCATACCATATATTTCGGCCACAGAACCCAAAGTGAAATACAAAAGGTGGGGGCGTATCCATATTCATCGAGGATACCCACACCTCCAGGTTAGTGGCAAAGCATGATGCTTCAGAGATCATCCACGTGCAACTAACAACAGGCAAAATTGCAATTCAAATTGTAGCTTGCTACAGTTCACCCACCATGTCCCAGGACCCCCATTCCGCATTTCTGGAAACACTGGGAAACACAAAGGTCCTACCAAATACCATAATATTGGGTGATTTAAATTACCCAAAAATTAACTGGGAGAACTACTCAAGTACTAACTCCCTTACCCAACATTTCCTAGAATTTATAAACTCAAACACCCTGGTCCAACTGGTCAACACTCCCACCAGAGGTGACAACATATTGGACCGGGTTATCACCAACATGGGCGACTAGTGTTCCACACTGGAGGTCAACCCATCACTGGTTAGATCTGACTATAAAGAAATCACTTTGGATATCCACATTCTGCCCCCACCGCTGGACAAGAAAACCACCGTGAAAAACTTTTCAAAAGATAACTTCACGTTACTTAACACCGAGGTGGAAAGTTTCAAAGCCCCCATGCTGAAGGATAATGCTGCCCAAGCTGCAAAATCCTTTACTAATACACTCTACGGGCACCTACAAAAATGCATGGATCATGCCATCCCAAGCAAAACCAAGACTCACTCCTCCAAGAAAAGGAAACCAGCCTGGTGGACTCCTGCCATGAACAAGCTATACAATAGAAGGAGGAAACTAGTATAGAAAAGAGTAAAATCCCAAGAAGGGAAGACATCCCTGATCAGTATCAGCAAGAAACTATGATCCCTCATAAAATCATCCAAGGCGAGCTTTGAAAGAAAAATTGCCAAGGACTCCAAAGATAACCACAAGGAATTCTTTAGCTATGTCAAGAATCTAAGTGGCAATTCTCAGATCTGCTCAGAGTTAGTGCAGAATGGCAAAAAATACACTGAACCAACCGATATCACCAACATTCTGGCAGACAGGTTCAGCACAAACTTCACCCCCCTCTCAACCCCAAAAGGGCCCATAACCATACCAGAAGAATGTAGAGTCCTTGAAATTACAGACACTCAGGTTAAAACAGCCCTCTCCAAAGCCAAAAACACAGCATCAATGGGACTGGACAATTTCCCAGGCTGCATCCTACACGAGCTCAAAGATGAACTAACCCCGTCACCTAAACACACTGTTCAAACTTAGCCTCTCCACAGGACATGTACCCATAGAGTGGTGCACAGCAATGGCTATTCCACTCCACAAAGGTGGAGCCACAACAGACACTGGGAACTATCGCCCTATAAGCCTGACTAACTTGGTCTGCAAGGCTATGGAGCACATCATCATGGAACTCATTAACAGAGACATTGGGAACCTCCAGACACTGGACCCTACCCAGTTTGGCTTTGTTAAGGGCAGATCATTCCTCCTAAACCTGGTGGACTTCTTTGAGACAGTTACCAAGGCTATAGAGGGGGGAAAGGTGGTACACACAGCCTACCTAGACCTCGAAAAGCCCTTCAACACCATTCCCCATTCTGGTATCATAGACAAGTTCACCAGCCTGAATATAAACCCCTACATCACAAGATGGGTTGACAACTGGCTGATAGACAGAACCCACATGGTGAGAGTTGCGGGAGCTAGGTCAGACTCTAAACCAGTTACAAGTGGCATTCCCCAGGGCTCAGTCCTAGGACCCCTCCTGTTCGGCATATACTTCTCAGAAGTACAGGCAAGCACAGGAGGACTATGGCTGACCAAGTTCACAGATGACTGCAAACTAGGGCTATAATTGACTCTCCGGCTTACACAGACATCCTCCAAAAGGGTCTCACTGAGACGGGTACCTGGTGTCAAAATCATGGCCTCAAGCTAAATGCCAAAAAGTGCATAGTCATCCCCTTTGGAAAAAATAAAGTATCCACAAACTTCCACATAGGTGGTAGTCCCCTAAATACGGAAGACGTAATAAGGGATCTGGGGACCCAAGTAGATAGTAATCTCACCTTTCATAATCACATTGCCAAAGTGGTTAGAAAATCCTTCTACATGACCCACCTAATCACAAAAGGGTTCGCATCCAGATCAAAAGAGGTTATTGTGCCACTCTACTCATCACTCATCAGACCCATCATAGAGTACAACGCCCCATTTGGGATGTACCTTACAAGACACGTGCAACAGCTGGAAAGACCACAGAAGTACCTCACCAAGAGGATTACTGGCCTCAAACAGATGCCCTATGCAGCTCGAATTAAGAAACTACAGCTGTACTCTGTTGCATACTGCCTACTCATAGATGATCTCTGCCTGACATACAAGGCCATATCCAACCCAGAATTGATGGACATGCTCCACCTAAAGAAAACCTTATCCTCTCGAGCCACACGCTCTAGGGATCTAAACCTCACCACAACAATAAATAGGATGTCTGGTGGGAAAGATTCCTGTCCCAGAGACTTACCATGCTTTGGAACAAGATCCCAGTCTACATTAGGCAGAGCTCCTCGCTAACACTCTTCAAAAGAAACCTTGACAAGTAGATAGAAAACAGAAAGTTTACCTCGGGGATCACTTCAGTGGCTCTGCTGGACAGAGGCAAAGGGAACTAATCTAAGGGGGTGTCGAAAGCCAACACATTCTGGCTAGGCTTATAAATGCCTTCTGGCAGATAACCTAGTACCTACCTATGAACCTATGTGACACTACAAACAGCTCTGAATGGGAATTTCACAAAATGATTATAGACTAGAATGCAAAATTGAAGGCACATGGGATGAATCTGAGTACAGGCAAACAGCTGAATGGCAACAAGTGGGGGAAATTAGAATAAACTGAAAACTGAGTCAGAAGGGAAAATATTGGAACAGATTAACAGGTTCAAGTATCTGGGGGGGGGGTTGAGTAGAAGGGAAGTCTGAATGAGGAAGTCAAGGCTAGAATCAGAGGAGCTGCAGCCAACTGGCACAGAATGTCAGGGATAATGTATGACAGAAGAATGCCAAACAAGCTGATAAAGTAAGTTGCACAACATGGTTGTGTGGGCAGTACTTTTATATGATACAAAAACTGGGGCAGTGAAGACACAACAGCTGAGGAAGTTAGTAATTTGCTGAAAGACATGAAGTTTCTGAGATGTGTGGTGGGATGTACACTGATGGGCAAACAAAGAAATTAGCATATCAGAGTGGAAGCCAAAGTAGTTGCAATTGCAGAGAAGGTCAAAGAGAGGAAATTACGGTGGTTCAGCAACATTCTGAAAGCAGTAGAGAATTTTGTGAAGAAGATATGGGGCAGACAGGAAGAGGCATCCAACAAAGAGATGGATGGATTGCATGAGTGAAGACCTGTGACAGTCGTACGTGGCATTAGAAGAAAGTGGGATAGTGGCATTGAATCATAATATGTGACATCTCAACCTCAGGTAGAAAAAAATCTTGAAAGTCTTGAATTGAGTAAAAGTGATATTAATAGGTTACAGAATTCTTGAATAGGCAGCATGGAAGCAGGGAAATATATATAATATTAAGAAAAAGAGGAAAGGAATACTGGAATTATTTTAAAGTGAGTGGATGAAGTTGGTCACGGAATGCATATAGGTAGCTAAATAATAAATGAAATTAATCCGGGAAATAGAAGAAAAAAGACGCGACTGTAGAATAATAAGACAGGCATGACTAAAAAGCAGGAAGATGTCCCTTAATGTACAGTATATACTATCATTGGATTATATCACAGTGAGTCAAGAATGGGTCTACTGAGAACAAAAAAATGTATAGATATATATATACATACATATATATATATATATATATATATATATATATATATATATATATATATATATGTGTACATGTATATATATATATATATATATATATCTATATAAATATAGACACACACACATATATATCTATATATATATATATATATATATATATATATATATATATATATATATATATATGTATATATACACATATACATACACACACATATATATGTGCACTACCAGGTTATATCTCATACCATGCTTTTCGGCCCCAAAACTTGGACCGAACCACAAAAGGAGGGGGAGTATCGATATTCATCACAGATACCCACACCTCCAGGTTGGTGGCAAAGCACGAAGCATCAGAGACTATCCATGTGCAACTAACAGTGGGTAAAACTGCCTTCCAGTTTATAGCCTGCTACAGACCACCCTCCCAAACCCAGGAACCCCACTCGGCCTTCCTGAGAACACTGGAAAATATGAAGGTCTCTCCAAACACCATTATATTGGGCGACTTCAACTACCCAAACATAGACT